>NW_026933497.1:0-56747 GCF_032062105.1 Saccostrea cuccullata
GTAGGAATCGCCACAGACAGTCAGTGTCATATCCTTACAGCTGATCGTAACAATGAGTGTATCCACATCATAGACCAGGATGGACAGTTCCTCCGTTACATACACTGTGGACTGAGTTATCCCTGTGGACTGTGTACCGATACAAATGACAACCTGTTTGTTGCTCATGTGAGAAAAGGAAAAGTGAAGAAAATACAATACCTGCAGTGAAATGCAGTCATTGCTAAAACAATACAAATAAAACCTGCAAATATATTCATTGTAATTCCACCATTTCTCTTCTACATATACATATATAAGAAACCGTAAATTATCATGCTTATAATGTGTTTTGTTGGCTAAACTTGATGAATTAATTTTATCAAAGTATACAGACGCTGTTGTTTCTGGTCCGTCATGTACCAGGTACCGCTAATATTCTATAATATCACAATATCTGTCCAAAATATGGGTAGAATAATATAATTTTCTTCAATTGCCACTTTTTACCTTAAACATGCAATGAGACACATAGAAAATTTCTGACAACATACTAGGGAAAAATTAATACCTTGCAGGAAAAGTATTTCAGATCTACAGAATGTACAGTACTCTTGTAACTCATCAAACCAGTAAACATGTTTAATTCACTACCATGTTCCACATATCCGGGGTTTTATTAATTCAGACACCATGAGCAAGTGCGTCTCCTAGACTTATACCTTTCACGGTCACCTGTGACAAAACTCAAATCTCATCTGTGAGCCACACCCCCTGACTAAAGGTGAAAAAAATAACCCCTCACCTGTGTGCCACACCCCCGGGTCTAAAGCTGGAGATGTGGGCCCTGCTCTCTTTGTCTGTCCCACCTGTTTAGTAAAAATATTAAAATATTCAATACAATTTTTTTACGGTTCAAAATATTTTTAAACTGAGAAAGACTTGGAATAGCCTTATTTCTCTATGTAATATAAAACATATTAATTAGTTATTGATTAATTGAAATTACCTGATACAATTCACCAGCCCAGTCCACAGCCTGCTTTCTTCTGTAGCTCTACAAAAGCCGTCCCTCTCTGATCAGCTCTGATTCAATGATTTGGTTCTTTATCGATGACACAAATAAGTCTTGAATGAATAAACTCAAATTTCTCATTGTATAACTTTGCTAATTTTATTCTGCTTTTAATGCAGAAAAAAACGGATTAGGGAGTGAATACGCTAGAAATATGATTGTTACGTCCTCAACAAGTACCATAAAAAACTGTTTTAGTTGGAAAAGGAGAGAAAGAATAAGATTAACACTTAAAGAAGTCATGGGCATAACTCAAACACGATATAAAAAAATAACTTGAATAATTATTTTACATTATTTTACACACACAATTCTTTTTAAAAATAACTTAAAGAAGTTATTTTTATATCCTAGTTGTACATTGATTTCTTGGAAATTTTGTGTTTCCTGCCAATTTGCATTGCATTTTGGGATTCCATAATGTAATACTAGATGGAGTTCACCGACTCCAATGGAGAATTGAGGAGGAGGTGGAGATAATCAGAATTTTACTCCTTATTTTGTGGTTTTATCCACATAGTGTATATGTCCAATTTTTATCATTAAATTAAAAAAAATCCCCACTTTTCCCAAGACTTTGGACACATTTCCTGCATTGAGCAAGGTTTAAATTTAGTCAAACATTTGTTTTTGTCTTCATAACGGAGTAAGAAAGATATTCATTCCTCCTATGAATGACTCTAATTCTTGACCAAATTATTCGAGTACAACCTGGGTTGAGTCAGTTTACACTTTATAATCCGCGAATTATATACCCGAAATAAACCGACAAGAATTAGAGTAATTCCTTTTAATTTTATTTTAAAATCATTAAACATTATTATGTTTGTGTAATTCTTTTTTGTTTTTATAAGTTCAAAATTGCCGCTGATATAATACAACGGTAGAATCGTAGGTGATGGGAAGTGAAGGGGGGGGGGCTAAAATCTGAATCTACGGCCTAGCGGCCATGTTGTTTGTTTACGTGTTGTAAGACTGAGTACCTGCTTTAAGTTAAAGGTGTATTTATTAGATCTGGAATTTTCCATGAATCCGAAAGCCTGAAAATTAGAGGATTGCATGGATGCAGATGACTCAGATGGTTGTCAGGGGGAGTGTCCCTATACCAAACCAGAGTATGGATGTGGATAATTAAAAATTCTAAAACACAATTTGAAATCACAATACTTTTCAAAAATTAACACCTTAAAAATTAAATTTTCAACTTTATACACAACAATTCCCCACGACAAACTAAAATCCAGGCTTTTTTTGATGTCATTGACAGCTGCTTCTTCAATAAAAATGGAACGCGTAAATTTATTTACCTCATAAAAGAAGAAGGTATGGTTTTAGCTTTATTGCGCCCTGAAAATGTAATGGCATCAAAAAGTTTTGAAACAGGCTTAAATATTAGGTAAATAAATGACTCTGATAAAACAGGAAATAATATGGCATGAAGGTTTACCATTCTGTAAATGACGTCATTAATGTGAAGCATTTCTCTATTTTCATCAAAAAAGCCTCAAAATGGCACATTTCAAGGGTGATTTTCCTTTAGAAAACAGAGTCCACAGCCGTCGCCCACGTTAATTTTTTGATATTTTGTGCAAAATTCAATAACAAATCACATATCTCAAGATCTATGTGGGCGATGCCTGTGGACAATGTTATCTGAAAGAAAATTCAATTGAAAATTGGTGTCTTCTGCAACTTTTTAAGAAAATACGGGAAAATGCACATGTTTATGACGTCATAATTAGCATTTAAAAGCACATGTGAGAAAAATGACTTGTATGATTTTTCTGCATGGAATTTCAATTATTTAAAAAGAATGAGTTTTCAACTTTTACACCAGTTTCATTATTTAGAAAATCACAGGGCAAAATTTATATGGAAACCATACCTTCTTCTTTGCAAAATCATTTTGTTAAAACAGATTCTGATTGCACACATAAGAACTCTGAAGTTGACATCAAGAAAATGTATGAGTTTCTGATTTACAGTATCTATAAATGTGGTTTTTGGAGGCCAGGTATTCCAACAATCTATTGGAATTTCCATGGGTACAAACTGCGCTCCGTTATAAGCAGACTTATTTTCATATTCATATGAAGCAGAATTTATGCAAAATCTTATGCGTGAAAAGAAGAAATCACTCGCTGTGGCCTTCAACTGGACATTTAGATATATCGACGACGTATTGTCAATTAATAATGATGATTTTCATTCCTACGTCGATACGATATATCCTGGTGAGCTTGAGATAAAAGATAACATAGAGTCCGACACTTCTGCTTCATACTTGGATATTTTACTTGAAAAAGACACTAATGGTAATCTAACAACCAAGCTATACGATAAACGTGATGACTTTAACTTTTTTATCGTCAACTTCCCTTACTTATGCAGCAATATACCTTCATCACCTGCATACGGATTATATATATCTCAGTTGTTTTGATACTCAAGAGCATGTTCTACGTATGAACAATTTCTTAAACGAGGTAAATTATTGACAAGCAAGTTGATGAATTAAGAATATCAGCAGTCTCGTTTAAAATCATCATTTCGTAAGTTCTATGGTCGATACAATGACCTTTTCAGCAAATACAATTTATCATTGAGTCAAATGCTGACTGAAGTTTTTCATACCAATTGTTAGTCCATTATTTATACACTGAATTGACGACGGATTTTTTCCCGTTATTTCCTGATCATGACAACGAGCACACGGCGAGTGTGACCGGTCGGCAGGGGATGCTCACTCCTCCATGGCACTTGATCCCACCTCTGATGTTTCGGAGGTCCGTGTTTGCTCTGCTCTTATTTTGTATATTGTTTAATGGACTTTGAGATTGAATACTGTTCGTTATCTCCATATCCTTCCTTATTCAGAATTAATTTGCGTTCTTTTTTGGATATTAACCAATCGGAGGCTAGAATACGAACAAAATCAAATTATAAATATCATAAGATATAAACTAAAAAAAAAAAGAAGTAAAAAGATTATTGACGAGATAAAAGAAATGCCGCAAACATTATTCTTCAATAAATCACAAATGTTATCAAATTTTTTTTATCAGATCAGAAACACGTATTAAATCTGTACAGTTCAATAAACATTTGACTCAAATAATGAAAAACTTATTTAGACTCATCGATGTGTCGTCTTTTAAAGCCGAATCACTGTGTAAATTGCATAAAGTAAGCTGATGAATGTGTGAGTTTTTTTTCTGGCCAAGCGGGGCTGTTCCATGGACTTCCTTACACTATCTTTTAATTCGGTGATTTTATTGATAAATTGATAAAATGAAAAACTGATTTTGTTATTGTACATTAAAAAAAATAATTAATCTATGATTCAACAAAATTAACAAGAAATCATAGGCTATTTTAATGCAGCAAACCGTCTGCCTTTCAGGTAAACAAAGAAATATACTCTGATATAAAATGGAACAGCGTAATCGAGACATGGTGACTTTTTTTCTATAGAAGAAACGATCAGCCGTATTTTAGAGCTCTTGATAGAATAGAAATAAAGTCCTTCTTGAGCCTCAGGGTTTATCTTTCAAACAACAGAAATCTTCGTGCTGGAAATGTTGGCTGATGTTGGGGGATTAACTTTATTGTCCAGTGTGCTATTTGCTTGACAGATGCAGTGAATCTAAAATATTACGAGTTGTCTTGAGTTGGGGCGAGTTGTCCTCAATTGGGGGCACAGTAGAGGAATCAGGACATCTCGCCTCCAAGACAAGTCGCCCCAATTGAGGACAACTCGCCCCAAACTCAAGACAACTCGCCCCAAATTATTTTTTCTTGTAAATTGCAAGAAAAAAGCAAGTATTATTTAATAATGTATATTTTATATGCAAAATCAAATTATAATCAATTCTTACAGTTACAATAGCTATAGGTTATTCATTTTTTTCATCATGCATTTACATAATATTTTTGCATAAAACACTGTGTTTGCATCAAAGATTTATCATAATATTCATGCTTTCTTTAATTTATTCTTAGGAAATAGAGTTAATAAATGCATCAGGTTATTTATCAAATGAGGGTCAAAAAATAACGTTTTTTATTCAAAAAGTCCCGGCTTCCCTGAACTCCTCCTACATTTTACACAGTAGCCTAATCTTCTTTTGGGAGATGGTTGGTGGTGTCATGTAGATGTGCAGTAAGGTTTGGGAATTATGATTTTTCCCCATTGGAGTCAAATAGGGGTCGAAAAATGACGTTTTTTATGCAAAAAGCCTCGTCTTCCCTGAACTCCTCCTAATGCAAAAAGCCTCGTCTTCCCTGAACCCCTAATGCAAAAAGCCTCGTCTTCCCTGAACTCCTCCTAAATTTTACATAGTAGCCTTATCATCTTTAAGGAGATGTTTGGTGGTGTCATGTAGGTGTGCAGTAAGATTTTGGAATTTTAAGTTTTCCCCGGGGGGGGGTCAAAAGGAGGATAAAAATGACGTTTTTATGCAAAAATCCCCGTCTTCCCTGAACTTCTCCTACATTTTACACAGTAGCCTAATCATCTATAAGGAGATGGTTGGTGGTGTCATGTATATGTGCAGTAAATTTTCTGAATTTTGATTTTTGACGCGGGGGGTCAAATGGGGGTCGAAAAATGACGTTTTTGGATGCAAAAAGCCCGGTCTTCCCTGAAGTGCTCCTTAATGCTACTCAGAAGCCTAATAATTTTTAGGGGAGTTAAATATTTTGAAATTGAGGTAAAACATCAACGTCAAGGGGTAAAAAAGCATCGCCTGCTGGGAAAGAACTTGAATTCTTATGAATAATTAATGTACATGTCAAATTTGAGAATTATATCTCTTCTCAATCAAAAGTTATAAGCAAATGCAACATTTTTGATGCGTAGGTTAGGCTTCAAGGTCAAGGTCACAGAGTTAAAAGTCATGATTTATTTGGAAAGGTCTTATCACAGGTAATAATATACATGCATTATAATATGAATGCCCTAACTTTTCTCTTTCAAAATGATGAATTTATAACAATTTAATTTTTTGCAAGTAGGTCAAACTTTTCGGTCACATGTAAAAAAAAAATCCGAGCCATTCTCACAGGTAGATTCTAGTACATAAGGTTAATATGAATTCCTTATCTCTTTTCATTCAGTAGATATGACCTTGATGACCAAGGTAAAATTTTTGAGACAGATGGACAGTCTGACATACAAATGTACATATTTCAATATGTATTGGGTAAGAGTGGCCCAGTGCATGTTCTATAGAAGTTAAAAATGTAAAAAAAAAAAATCAGACAAACAGATGAACGACAGTCGTCACGACAGATGTTAAATAATAAGGAAACCAGAAAAGTTCAAATGAGTGTTTTAAAAGGGTTACAATATGGTTACAGTATTGGAAAAGCTGGTTTTTTTTCATGCAGAGATATGCATGACCAACATATTCATGTTTTATATTTTCTTTAGTTATTTGTTTGTTTGTTGTGAACACATCTCTCTCGGGAATTTTTCCCTCATATAGAGACACCACCAAACTAGAGGCTGTTATGAGACAGTAATGCCCGCACTAAGGTGTTTGCCTCTAAATGCACACTCCTTCAAATTCGAAAAGGAAAAAGTCAATATAATTCAATAATTTACATAATACATGTATTCATCAAATTGAGCATAATGTTCTCAGGTGACCATGTGACCCATGGGCCTCGATCTTATAGGTATTTCATATTCTTAATTCATTACCAGTCCGAAATTAAACAACAGAATTTAATAAATGATGTAAATTAGGTTTGATAAAGGGGGGATATAAATTTATGGCCCATAACTAAATTTTTTTAAATCTATTTTCTCATATAGATCAACAACTAATAATATTATTCAAATTAGTGTAAAGCGTTTTTGATGATTTTTGTTAAAATGTACAAACTTTTTTAATATTTGATTAGGCAGAAACACATTGAAAGCTGCCATATACCCATCACTTCAGTCACCCCCACCCCACTCCCATCAACACAAACACACAAACACACCCTATTTTCCTGTTTTTGGAAATAGGCCTAGATCTATCAAAGTTTTTTTTTTTTTTTTTTTTTTTTTTTTTTTAAATAATTTTATATTCATTTCATAATATCAACAAACAGTGAAATATATATAACAGAGAAATTACATTACAAACACAAGACAATGTGACAATATTACCTTACAATTGAAACATGTTATCACAAAGAGTAGTATTTTATGTAAAATTTTTAAAAAGTCTGTAGTCTACAATAGTGTTTGAATTTCTCATAATGGAGGCATAGAAAAAAATTGAAGATTTAACATGATTAAAAATGTTATAGCTAGTTTCATCCAAGGAATGTAGTCGACAATACATCTTATATTTGTAAATTCTATAGGCAACATAAGAGATGAGTGCATTTAGTGATACAATTTTTCTATTGCGCTCAGAGCTAAATCCAATTACAAGGTGTTTCCATTTGATATCTATTTTAAGGTAAAAGCTTAATCTGTTCCATATTTCAATAACATTTCTACATTGAAAAATAAGATGTTTTGAAGTTTCGTTCACGTGGCATGATTTGCAATGACTTCTCGTTTCTTTCTTCACTTCAATTTACTGAGGTAGAAATTATTACAAAGAATATTGTTTAAAAGTTTATAGTTGAATTCTGTAATGTGTCTATCGGGTATGTCATATAATTTACATTGATATATATTTTTCCATTCTGAGGATTCAACACTGAACTCTTTGCTTAAAACTGTTTGATAACATGGTTTACAAAATTTTCTGTGTACAAGGTTTTCATAGAAAAAACTACATCTTTGATCTATGACATTAACATATCCTGTGTAGAAAAGAAAATGGTTTCTGTATCGTATGTTAACAAACCTACAATTTGAAAAATCATACTTAAGTAGTAAGGGTTTGAAAACAGAAGTAAGAATTTTAAATTCGCACAACCAGTTTGACTTGTTTTTTTATACAATTCGTAAAATCTAACAATGATTTGAATTTACCATCATCGTTAAATAAATCTTTAACATGTAAAATGCCACTGGCTATCCAGTTTTTAAAAAATAGAGTATTACCTTTATATACAAAGTTACAATTGTTCCATATCGGCTGTTGAAGAACATTATCGGAAGACATTTTGTTCAAAAAACAGGGCTTACATTCATTAAAGCAACATAACATTTGTTGATAAAAAATAGGTAGTTTCTCTATTTTTGCCATATTTTCTATCTTTCTATCGGAAAAACCTAACACATAAAGAGCATCAAAATTTGATTTTTTACAATAGCCATCAAAAATATTGTACAAAATGCCTTTGTTCTTTAACAATCTAGGTACCCAAGCCGCTTTTAAAGCTTTTAATTTACATTCAATATCAACAATTGATAGTCCACCTTTTGAAATTCTACCTATAAGCGTGTTTCGTTTAATTCTTTCATTTTTATCCCAAATAAAGTTATAAATTAGACGTTGTAATTTTTTTTGTGAAAGCAATATCAGGAAGACTAGGAATTGAAGCAACATATGTAAGTTTAGATATAGCAAGTGTCTTTACTATACATGATTTACCAAATAATGTTAATTTTCTTCTTTTCCAGGATTCAAAAAGTTTTTCAATATCATGATAAATTTTCATCCAGTTTTTAGTGTAGCATTCTTCCTTATCATGTCCAATGAATATTCCCAAGCATCTTACTGCTTTATTCGTAATCTTAATACCGTAGAGTTCATTATACAAATTTTTTAGTTCCCCCAACAAAATGCATTCTGTTTTATGTATGTTTACTTTTGATCCCGCGTGTTTACAAAATTCTTGTAATTTATCCAAAGTTCGCTTCATTGATATTTCGTCTTTTAAAGCTACAGTCAAATCGTCTGCTTGCTGGATGTTTTTAATTTCGTGATTATTAATTGTTATGCCTTTGATATCAGTATCACATTTTATCTTAATAGCTAAAATTTTGCTACAAAGAGGTATAAGAGAGCAGAAATAGGACATCCTTGCCTAATGCCTCGTGTCATTTTGCTGGTTTTAGAAAGCCAGCCGTTGTCTATTTTAAACATTGGATTTGTATATAAAATTTTTGCACACTTTATAAAACTATTGCCAATATTAAATTTTTGCAAGACTTGGAAAAGAAAATTCCATTCAACCGAGTCAAAAGCTTTTTCAAAGTCTAAGAAAAGTAAAATACCATCTGAATTTTCTCTTTCACAGTATTCAAATACGTCTAGTACCAATCTAGCATTTTCGCCGATATATCTTCCTTTTATGTATGCAGTTTGATTTTCCTTAATTAACTTAGATAATATATTTTGTGATCTTTTTGCGAAGACAAAAGCAATTATCTTGTAATCTGTGTTCGTTAGACTTATCGGTCTATAGTTTTTTAGATTATCTTTTTCACCCTTTTTGTAAATCAGTGATATAACAGACAGTTTCTGTGTGTAAGACATTCACCTTTATCAAAAATATCATTTAGGGCTCTGTAAAAGTAGGGTCCAAGTTTATCCCAAAAACATTGATAAAATTCACTAGGAAGGCCATCTAGTCCAGGTGATTTTTCTTTTTCATGCTATCAACAGCTTCCTTACACTCATCATATGTTGGAAATTTTTCTAGCAATATCTTATCTTCTTCACTTAATTTAGGGATATCATCAATCTCAGATAAATATTTTTCAATTTGTTCGTTTGAAATGTTTTTACTCGTATATAGATCGCTATAGAAAGAATGCATTTCACCTAAAATGGCATTAGTTTTACTGATTTTATTCCCTTCTTTTGTTTTTACTTCTTTAATTATGTTTGAGGATTGATTGCGCTTTTCTAAATTTAAAAAATATTTTGAATTTTTCTCCACCTCCTCAATTCATTTAATTTTAGATCTTACCTGCGCACCTTTAGATTTTTTGTCGTATATAGCGTCTAGTTCCGCTTCTAAAGTTTTCATTCTTTTGTAATCAAAATTTTCTACATTTCCGTCTTCCATATCTTCTATTTCGCGTTCTATAGTTCTTATCTTTTGTTTAATTGATTTTTGTTCATTTTTTGCAAAATAAATAGAGAAATCTTTAACCTTTCGTTTAATCAACTCCCATGTAATTATAGGACTTAAAGAGGAATCTATACTCTGAATAATGTCTAAGATACCTTTTTTGTATTTATCATTATCGAGATAGGAAACATTAAGTTTCCAATATCCGGGACCTTTTTTTGTTTTATCAATATCAAAACTAAATTTTAAGTATCTATGGTCACTCATTCGACTTCCGTTTGAATGGGTACCTGGAATTTTTCTAACCTTAATATCTGCTATGCTATAATAAAAAGAATCATTACTAAAAACATAATCTATTCGACTTTTAGGGTCATTTTTTGCATCACACCAAGTGAAACCTGTCATACCTGGATTTTGTTTTTTCCATATATCATCCATGTTATGATGCCTTATCAAATCTTTCAAATAATTTACACTTTTATCTGCATTATCAATATTTCCTAGCTGACAGTTAAAATCTCCACATAGTATTATATTTTCATTGACACAACTTTTTGAAATAAAGTTCTTAAGTTTTTTGAAAAATTCACACCTCTTCTTAATTTCATTAGGTGCATATATATTTACTATTGTAAAAATATTACCGTCAACTTCAACATTTATCAAAAGTTTCCTACCATCAATAGACTTTTTGACATTTATTATGTTTACATCTAACTTTTCATTAAATAAAACCGACACGCCTCTACTGAATGCAGAGTCGCTATATGCATGAAATGTTTTTCCTCTCCAGTTTATATTATACGTAGATTCATTTTTTTCTAAGAAATGTGTTTCTTGCAACAAAATAATATCTATATTACATTCTTTTAACCATGTATAAATTTTTCGTCTTTTTTCAGGAGTATTTAATCCCCTAACATTAACTGAGATAAATTATAACTTTTCCATAAGAAATAAACTTTAAATATTTATATTTTTATAAAGAGATATACCGTAATCTTTCATTCCAGTCCGCTGATCAAGAATCAAAGTCCTGTGACGTTCACGCATTACACAGTTATTGCTTTATTTGTCCTTCTTAGCCGGGTCGTCTGAATCAGAGTCCGATGATTCATCAAAACCTGACATGGATTCAGAGTCCGATTGATTCCTTAAAGCATGTAACATCTGTGCAATGTCCCTTTGTTTGGTGTTAACTTTCGGTTTTTGTTTTTGTTTCGGTTTGCTCCACTGATAACTTTTTTTACGTTTCCGTATTTTTTTGCTGATTTTATTGATAATTTTCCCAAGCAGATTTTTCCCAGGCCAGGATTCCATTTTGGTGTTCTCTGTACCTTTTTTATCCAAACCTGTGCCCCATATGTCGCTGTAGGTTGATTCGGCGAAAATAATGTCTTTCTTTACTGATCTCAATTTTTCCCGAAACAGTGGGACTTGTACGCATTTATTTTCAATTATTTCCGTCATAGCCGCTTCCCTGGTCTCGAACCATTGTTCGTTGGGTTTGACCTTGTCCCCAAACCTTTTCGCAGACAGGGCATCTTTGGCCTCCTGGACCAGTTTGGTTAGATATCAAAGTTAAGATAAAACATCTTTTGTAAATGATAATTTTAATTTTGTTCTTGTACCATAAATGTACCTGAACACCTGCATGACATTGGGCTTGCGTCACGTACCCAACTTAAGTACTAGTTTTGCCATTATCATTTTTAGATAGCACTGCACGTGCAGTACTAGTGTTGGTGTACACATCATTGCATGTATGTCAGTAGGAATTATTTTGTGTTTTAATTGGATTATATTTCATGAAGTTGAAGGGACCTAAGACAGTCGGTAAGTACAAGTTTTGGTATATAGTCTGAAATGCAACTGGTTAGGTTGAAGTTTAAAGGATCAAAGGTCATCCGAAGCTGCAATAAGACGAATTTCACATTCTGAAGAGTTATCGCCCGTTATCGACGATACATTCAGTTACAAGATACAAAATTTTTTTCTGAGAGGGAGGGAGGATTTCCAGACTAGAATTTCCTGAGAAGCAAAAAAAAAAAAAAAAAAAAAGAGAAGTTATGGTGGGGTCTGTTTTCTAAGGTGGAGGGCATCCAAAGTCATTTTTATTTGCTTCAGTATGTATTATAGTCCTGCAAATTCCGGGAGGGGGGATCTCCCAATCAACTCCCTGTCCCTGTAATGACAAATGATCGTGTGACTCCTAAATAGTAGGAAACTTTTTCCATTTGACTATACATAATTTTTTTGTGTGTTATTATGTTATGTAAATTTAAGTGTATAAAGGTTATAAACCTCTGGAGGTCATCCCCGCTCTCCTAATGAACTGGAAATGTTCACAATATGACTGCATTAAATTAAATAAAAGTGCATCAATGGTAAGATTGCTTGACATTTTATTCATAAACCTATCCTCCTAGAATTAGGAATGAAAATCATCCAAAGAGATGGACCACATTAATGTATTTGTATATATTAACATTTTTTTAAATGTAAAATGTTAAATGTAAAAAACAAGTAGCAGTTTGCATATATGAATAAACAGGGGTCTGGGAAGGGGTGAGGGGAAGGATCGAGTTCATATCTCTTTACGTCTTAATGGTTGAAAACTCCTAAAATAAATGTTGACTCAAATCTGACTTGACCTCATTATTTTTCAAGTGGTGGTGTCTCCATTTGAGTTAAAAATTCCTGAGAGGGATGTTTAACAACAAACAAACAAATGACATAAAAACACAATATTGATTTGCGTCAAGAAATATGCAGGGCATTTTTTTCCATCATAAATCTTCTCGAGAACAGCAAGGGCATTATTGTCCCCCGTTTTGGGGAAAGGGAAGGAACATTAAATCTTATTTGTCTGTCAGTCTGTCCATCTTTGACAGTATGTGCATCTGTCACAATAAATTTATCCTGGTCATAACTTTTGAATAATAAGAGATAGGGTTTTCATATTTCACATGTACATTACCACAAAACTCTTTAAATGTACTATGATTTTTTAACCCAAGTGAGACCTTGACTGAAAGTTTTACCTACTTTCCAAAAAATATATCATTTTAGATTAATCATTTTGAAAGAGAAAAGATAAGGCATTTAAATTATTATATTACATGTGAAAAGACTTTTCCAAAGATATCATGACTTTTGACTCTGTGACCTTGACCTAGAAGTTTAACCTACTTTACAAAAAGATTATGTTATATATTTTTATTTATAAATAGCCTTTGATTGAAAAGAGATGGGAATTCATATTTGACATGTACATTACCTGCAACAAAATATTTCCGAGCATTCTATGATTTCCCGCCTTTGACCTAATTTTCATAAATTGACACATGATAGGGGTGCATATTTGACACACAATCTGTCATAAATTATGGCATCCCATTCACTAAAACATAGAAATTCTTTTAATTTGCTTGTATACTCTAGATATGGAAACATCCCCATATAATGTAGATTCAAGTTTTTTATGCCACGCCTTGATTAGGAATACAAGTATAGTTTTTTTCATGTCCGTCCTCCACCCTTCCATCTGTCTTTCCTTCGAGCTAAGAGAAACTTTCTATATATTTTTATCAAAGTTCATATGTTGATGTATATACTGATTTAAACTTTCCAAATGCAGCAATATTTTTTGACCTTGACTTTCCTTTGACCTTCACTTAACTTTTCTTAGAATTAGTGTTTAGCTTTATTTTAAAGAAACAATTCAAGTTGTGTAATGAAACTTGACATGATGATACATACTAATGTAAGCTTTACTATGCTTCACTTTTTTTTTACCTTGACATTTCGTGTGACCTTGACCTCGCTCTTCTAAAATTAATGTCTAGATCAGTTTTGAATAAACAATTCAAGATATATTTATCAAACTTAATATGCTAATACATCACTGTACATACTGAGTGCTATTAATGCATCAACTTATTTTGACCTTGAATTTTCGTTTGACCTTGACCTTACTTTTTAAAATATGTGTTTATCTAAGTTTCAAATAAACCATTAATTATATTTTTATCAAACTTCATATGCTAAGAGTAAATTCACACTGATGTAAGCTTTTCAACTGCAACAACATTTTGACCCCAACTTTTCCTTTAACCTCTCTTTTCTTACTAAAAGTGTTAAGCTCAGTTTCATTAAATCATTCAAGATATTTTTATCAAACATAATTTGCTGATATGTATTAGTGAGAGCTATTCAACTGCAACAAAAACTTCACCTCGCACATTCCTGTGACCTTGACCTCCCTCCTCTTTAATGTGTATTTTACTTAGTTTTAAAGAAATAATTTAAGACATTTTTATGTTTAGCATGCACTTATACATAATTTGGTGAGAACTTATTATCTATATCCAAATTTCATTTAGATTTTACGAGTAATTTCAATTCTAAACAAAATGTTCAAGATATTTTCATCAAACTTTATACACTAATACAAATTTTCATGTAGCATTAGTAATATACATCTGGCGGGACATTCATGTCCTATATACATATTTCTAGTTTTTCAAATCATCACCTCAAACTCTAGGGTCAGGCCACAATTAGGGATCAAAGTTTTATTTAGGAAAAAAAGGAAACACATCTTCAAAATTCTTCTTTTCAAGAACAACAAGAGTATGATTATCATGAAAACATTCTCAAGAGGTGTAGTTCAAGTTTGTGCAAATCATGACCCCTGGGTTAGGGAGGGGCCATTTTCTTCCTGTCCCTTTTTGCCATCCACATGAAAATTCAAATTTTGAAGCCATTTTACACATACGCAAAACAAACTCATCATTTTCCAAATGATCATGGTTCATAGCTATTGCATAAAATATTACGCAAGTTCTTGAAAGCAGGGTGATTAAACATATCAAATACATTAAAAAAAATTCTACCCCTATTTGACCCCCCCCCCTCCCCAGGGAAGTTAAAAATTCAGAAACATTACTGCACATCTACATAACACCACCAACCATCTCTTAAAAGATGATTAGGCTGCTGAGTTAAAATATAAGAGGAGTTCAGGGAAGATGGGGCTTTTAGCATAAAAAAAAATCATTTTTTGACCCCTATTTGACCCCCGGGGCAAAATCAAAATTCCGAAACCTTACTGCACATCTACATGACACCACCAACCATCTCCCAAAAGATGATTAGGCTGCTGAGTAAAATGTAGGAAGAGTTCAGGGAAGAAAAGTGTGACAGACGGACGGACGGACATGAGTAACAACAATATACCCGAACTTTCTTTAGAAAGTGCGGGTATAATAAACAATTTAAGATATATTTATCAAACTTCATATACTAATACACACTGCTGAGAGATATTAATGCATCAACTTATTTTGACCTTGACCTCACTTTTTAAAATATGCGTTTATCTAGGTTTTGAATAAACCATTAATTATATTTTCATCAAACTTCATATGCTAAGAGTAAATTCACACTGATGTAAGATTTTCAACTGCAACAACATTTTGACCCCAACCTTTCCGTTGACCTCTCTTTTCTTAAAAAAAAGTGTTAAGCTTAGTTTCATTAAATCATTCAAGATATTTTTATCAAACATAATATGCTGATATGTATTAATGAGAGCTATTCAACTGCAACAAAAACTTCACCTCGCACATTCCTGTGACCTTGACCTCCCTCCTCTTTAATGTGTATTTTACTTAGTTTAAAGAAATTATTTAAGACATTTTTATGTTTAGCATGCACTTATACATAATTTGGTGAGAATTTATTATCTATATGCAAATTCATTTAGATTTTAGTTTCAATTCTAAAGAAACTGTTCAAGATATTTTCATCAAACTGTATACACTAATACAAATTTTCATGTTGCATTAGTAATATACATCTGGCGGGACATTCATGTCCTATAGACATATTTCTAGTTTTTCAAATCATCACCTCAAACTCTAGGGTCAGGCCAAAATTAGGGATCAAAGTTTTATTTAGGAAAAAAAGGAAACACATCTTCAAAATTCTTCTTTTCAAGAACAACAAGAGCATGACTATCATGGAAACATTCTCAAGAGGTGTAGATTCAAGTTTGTACAAATCATGACCCCCTGGGTTAGGGAGAGGCCATTTTCTTCCTGTCCCTTTTTGCCATCCACATGAAAATTCAACTTTTGAAGCCATTTTACACATACGCAAAACAAACTCATCATTTTCCAAATGATCATTGTTCATAGCTATTGCATAAAATATTACGCAAGTTCTTGAAAGCAGGGTGATTAAACATATCAAATATATTAAAAAAAAAATTCTACCCCCATTTGACCCCCCCATCCCCCGGGGCAAAATCAAAATTCCAAAACCTTACTGCACATCTACATGACACCACCAACCATCTCCCAAAAGATGATTAGGCTGCTGAGTCAAATGTAGAAGGAGTTCAGGGAAGATGGGGCTTTTAGCATAAAATATGACATTTTCAACCCCATTTGACCCCCCGCGGCTAAATCAAAATTTCGAAACCTTACTGCACATCTACATGACACCACCAACCATGTCTAATGCCTAGGTCACATTTCCCGGCCGGTAGCCGTAGACCGGTGGTAATCGGTGGTAATCCGTGGTGTTAACGATGCTCCAACATCGGTTCATATCGGCCTAGTAGTCTTTAAAGTATCAGTCACATTATCCAGCGATGGGTATACGATCGGCAACCAATGCGTTTCAAGATAAAAGTGGCATGGTTGCCGGCCGGAATTACAATGGCATAGAGACGCATCGCTAATCATAAAATGATGTTCCAGGATAATCGTCCGATGTATATTACATCGTTCATACATTGGTGAACATCGTTCGTACATCGGTCGACTACGGGCCAATGTTTGGTCGAACATCGACCGATGATCGGCCGTTATCTGTTGAACACCACTCAAACCCCCGATGATCTCAGATTCAACAGATGCTCGGCCATACATCGGCAGATCCTTGAAAGATGTTTTAATGATGGGTTGCCGATGAGGAGCGACGTGAGGCATCGTTGGAGACATCGCTGAATTTTAACTACGAATTATTTCCTACCGATGACCCCACCGATTCGCAAAATAGCCTCAGTCACCGTCCGATCACTAGTGGTGCCCGGCCGGCAACCACGCCATTTTCATCAAAAAACGCATCGGTTTCTCATCGTATACCCCATCGCTGGATAATGTGACTTATACTTAATCCGTGGTGTTAACGATGCCCTAACATCGGTTCACATCGGCTTAGTAGTCCTTACAGAATCAGTCACATTATCCAGCGATGTGCATACGATGGGCAACCAATGCCTTTTATGAGAAAAATGGCGTGGTTGCCGGCCGGACTTACAAAGGTTCAACGAAGCATTGCTTACCATAAAACGATGTTCCAGGATAATCGCCCGACGTATATTACATCGTTCATACATTGGTGAACATCGTTCGTACATCGGTCGACTACGGTCCAATGTTTGGTCGAACATCGACCGATGATCGGTCGTTATCTGTTGAACACCACTCAACCCCCCGATGACCTCAGATTCCACGGATATTGGACGATGCTCGGCCATACAATGGCCGATCCTTGAAAGATGCGTTAATGATTGGTTGCCGATGAGGAGCGATGTGATGCATCGTTGGAGACATCGCTGAATTTTAACTACGAATTATTTCCTACCGATGACCCCACCGATTCGCAAAAAAGACTCAGTCACCGTCCGATCACTAGTAGTGCCCGGCCGGCAACCACGCCATTTTCATCAAAAAACGCATCGGTTTCTCATCGTATACCCCATCGTTGGATAATGTGACTTATACTTTAAAAGATGATTAGGCTGCTGAGTCAAATATAAGAGGAGTTCAGGGAAGATGGGGCTTTTAGCATAATAAACATCATTTTTTGACCCCTATTTGACCCCCGGGGCAAAATCAAAATTCCGAAACCTTACTGCACATCTACATGACACCACCAACCATCTCCCAAAAGATGATTAGGCTGCTAAGTAAAATGTAGGAGGAGTTCAGGGAAGAAAAGTGTGACAGACGGACGGACGAACATGAATAACAACAATATACCCGAACTTTCTTTAGAAAGTGGGGGTATAATAAACAATTCAAGATATATTTATCAAACTTCATATACTAATACACACTGCTGAGAGATATTAATGCAACAACTTATTTTGACCTTGACCTCACTTTTTAAAAATATGCGTTTATCTTAATTTTGAATAAACCATTAATTATATTTTTTTTCAAACTTCATATGCTTAGAGTAAATTCACACTGATGTAAGCTTTTCAACAGCAACAACATATTGACCCCAACCTTTCCTTTGACCTCTCTTTTCTTAAAAAAAATGATAAGCTCAATTTCATTAAATCATTCAAGATATTTTTATCAAACATAATATGCTGATATGTATTAGTGAGATCTATTCAGCTGCATCAAAAACTTCATCTTGCACATTCCTGTGACCTTGACCTCCTTCCTCTTTAATTTGTATTTTGCTTTGTTTTAAAGAAATAATTTAAGACATTTTTATGTTTAGCATGCACTTATACATAATTTGGTGAGAACTTATTATCTATATCCAAATTCATTTAGATTTTAGTTTCAATTCTAAACAAAATGTTCAAGATATTTTCATCAAACTTTATACACTAATACAAATTTTCATGCAGCATTAGTGATATACTTTTGGCGGGACATTCATGTCCTATATACATATTTCTAGTTTTTCAAATCATCGCCTCAAACGTTAGGGTCAGGCCACAATTAGGGATCAAAGTTTATGTTAGGAATAAAAGGAAACACATCTTCAAAATTCTTCTTTTCAAGAACAACAAGAGCATGATTAATATAAAAACATACTCAAGAGGTGTAGATTCAAGTTTGTACAAATCATGACCCAGCGGGTTAGGGAGGGACCATGTTTTTTCCTGTCCCTTTTTGCCATCTACATGAAAATTCAAATTTTGAAACCATTTTACACATACGCAAAACAAACCAATCATTTTCAAATTGATCATGTTTTAAAGCTACTGCATAAAATATTAGGGAAGTTCTTGAAAGCAGGATTTTAAACATATCAAATATTTATATAAAAAAAATTCTACCCCCATTTGAAACCCCCGTGCAAAATGAAAATTATGACATCTACATGACATCACCAGCCATCTCTTAATAGATGATTAGGCTACTGAATTAAATATAAGAGTTCATTGAAGACGGGGCTTTTTGCATAATCATTTTTGGACCCCCATTTGACCCTCCCAGGCAAAATTAAATTTCAAAACTTTACTGCACATCTACATGACACCATCATACATCTATTATAAGATGATTAGGCTAATGAGACAAATGTAAGAGGAGTTCAGGGAAGATAGGGCTTTTGTTTAAAAAACCTCATTTTTCGACCCTCATTTGACCACCGGGGCAAAATCGAAATTCCGAAATCTTACCGCACATCTACATGACACCATCAACCATCCCCCAAAAGATGATTAGGCTGCTGATTAAAATTTAGAAGGATTTCAGGGAAAACGGGGCTTTTAGCATAAAAAATGTCATTTTTCGACCCCCATTTGACCCCCCGGGGCAAAATCAAAATTCCGAAACCATACTCACATCTACATGACACCACCAACCATCTCCCAAAAGATGATTAGGCCGCTATGTAAAATGTAGGAGGAGTTCAGGGAAGAAAAGTGTGACAGACGGACGGACGGACATGAGTAATAACAATATACCCGATCTTTCTTAAGAAAGTGCAGGTATAATAAACAATTCAAGATATATTTATCAAACTTCATATACTAATACACACTGCTGAGAGATATTAATGCAACAACTTATTTTGACCTTGACCTCACTTTTTAAAAATATGCGTTTATCTAAGTTTTGAATAAACTATTAATTATATTTTTATCAAACTTCATATGCTAAGGGTAAATTCACACTGATGTAAGCTTTTCAACAGCAACAACATATTGACCCCAACCTTTCCGTTGACCTCTCTTTTCTTAAAAAAATGTTAATCTTAATTTCATTAAATCATTCAAGATATTTTTATCAAACATAATATGCTGATATGTATTAGTGAGATCTATTCAGCTGCATCAAAAACTTCACCTTGCACATTCCTGTGACATTGACCTCCTTCCTCTTTAATTTGTATTTTGCTTAGTTTTAAAGAAATAATTTAAGACATTTTTATGTTTAGCATGCACTTATACATAATTTGGTGAGAATTTATTATCTATATCGAATTTTTTTTAGATTTTAGTTTCAATTCTAAAGAAACTGTTCAAGATATTTTCATCAAACTTTATACACTAATACAAATTTTCATGCAGCATTAGTAATATACTTTTGGCGGGACATTCATGTCCTATAGACATATTTCTAGTTTTTTAAATCATCACCTCAAACGCTAGGGTCAGGCCAAAATTAGGGATCAAAGTTTTATTTAGGAAAAAAAGGAAACACATCTTCAAAATTCTTCTTTTCAAGAACAACAAGAGCATGATTATCATAAAAACATACTCAAGAGGTGTAGATTCAAGTTTGTACAAATCATGACCCAGCGGGTTAGGGAGGGGCCGTGTTTTTTCCTGTCCCTTTTTGCCATCCACATGAAAATTCAAATTTTGAAACCATTTTACACATACGCAAAACAAACCAATCAGTTTCAAATTGATCATGTTTTAAAGCTATTGCATAGAATATTAGGAAAGTTCTTGAAAGCAGGATGATTAAACATAACAAATATATATAAAAAAAATTCTACCCCCATTTGAACCCCCCGTGCAAAATGAAAATTATGACATCTACATGACATCACCAACCATCTCTTAATAGATGAATAGGCTACTGAGTTAAATATAAGAGGAGTTCATTGAAGACGGGGCTTTTTGCATAAAAAACATCATTTTTGGACCCCCATTTGACCCTCCCAGGCAAAATCAAAATTTCAAAACTTTACTGCACATCTACATGACACCATCATACATCTTTTATAAGATGATTAGGCTAATGAGACAAATGTAAGAGGAGTTCAGGGAAGATAGGGCTTTTGTTTAAAAAACCTCATTTTTCGACCCTCATTTGACCACCGGGGCAAAATCGAAATTCCGAAATCTTACTGCACATCTACATGACACCATCAACCATCCCCCAAAAGATGATTAGGCTGCTGACTAAAATTTAGAAGGATTTCAGGGAAAACGGGGCTTTTAGCATAAAAAATGTCATTTTTCGACCCACCAACCATCTCCCAAAAGATGATTAGGCTGCTGAGTCAAATGTAGAAGGAGTTCAGGGAAGACAGTGCTTTTAGCATAAAATATGACATTTTTCGTCCCCCATTTGACCCCCCCGGGGCAAAATCAAAATTCTGAAACCATACTGCACATCTACATGACACCACCAGCCATCTCCCAAAAGTTGATTAGGCTGCTGAGTAAAATGTAGAAGAAGTTCAGGAAAGACGGAGCTTTTAGCATAAAAAAAAACTCATGTTTCGACCCCCATTTGACCCCCCAGGGCAAAATCAAAATTCCAAAATCTTCCTGCACATCTACATGACACCACCAACCATCTCTCAAAAGATGAATAAGCTGCTGAGTAAAATGTAGAAGGAGTTCAGGGAAGACGGGGCTTTTTCGCATAAAAAAACTTCATTTTTCGACCCCCATTTGACCCCCCGGGGCAAAATCAAAATTTCGAAACCTTACTGCACATCTACATGGCACCACCAACCATCTCCGTAAAGATGATTAAGCTACTGTGTAAAATGTAGGAGGAGATAAGGGAAGAAAATGTGACAGACGGACGAACGGACGGACGGACATGAGTAACAACAATATACCCGAACTTTCTTTAGAAAGTACGGGCATAATAAAAATGAAGACAAGATGTGTTTATGAAACACTGATGCCTATGGCAAAGGTTGAAGTTTCTCAAATATATGTCAAACTCAAAGGGTTCAAATTGTTGGTATCAGAAGAAGGTCTTGTCACAAGGAATACACATGTGAAATAAGTAATCCCTAGTACTTCCTGTTCAAAAGTTAATTGCCAAGGTTAAAGTATTTTTAAAGTGGTTCAAACTCTAGGATCAAGGTCAAACATATTAATACCTGTTGACAGTTTACAAAAAATACACATGTTAAGCATGAAAGCCCTAGCACCTACTGATAAAAATTTAGGCCAAGTTTGGTAATTTTCTTGTAAAAATGTGTAAAAATCCTAGGTCAAGCGATCAAGAGGTAAAAATTAATGGTACCCAAATATAAAAGGTCTTGTCACAAGAAATAAACCTATGAAATGTGGAAGCCATGTGTATAGCCTATCCCACTTAAAACTTATGGGCAAGGTTAAAATTTCTGCAGACAAATAGACAGACATAATATAAACACAAGAAACAAAATATGTATAATAAGTCAAATGGTAAAAAATCTTCTATTTAACTGGAATCACAAAATAGATTGTTATTTCAGGGACAGGGTGTGGGTGGGGAGACTGGACCCCCCCACCCCTCGAATTTGCTTTGTTATTTAAACAAGACTATATACTGAAGAAAATAAAATATGACTTTGGACATCCTCCCCCTAACTTAAAAAACATTGATCCCACTATCATTGTTTTTATTTTGTTTATTTGTTTTCAGTTTTTTTCTCCTGCTTGTCAGGAAATTCTGGGCTGGATTTTTTTTTTTTTACTAAAATGTGAACCCCCTCCCTACTCCCGAAAAAAAATTCTGGATCGGCACCAGTATTGGCAGTATTGAACGTCACATCGACAACGGGAGATAACTTCACAATATGAAATTCGTCTAGTGTGACATTCGATGATCTTTGACCCTTTTTGAACTTTAACCTAATCGTTTGGGTTTATTTTACCCCCACTATACTTAAACGTGTACTTACCGACTGTCATAGGTCCTGTCAACTTCATAAAAAATAATCCAATTATAACACAAAATGAATTAATCCAATGCACTCCAGACTGCAGCATGTGCTAATGCTATCCCATTCAGCAAACCTTCGTCGATTCAGTCATCTTATCAGATGAAGTGGGAATCGGCCGAGGTGTGCCGAATGGTGTTTAATCTAAAAGTATGATAATGGGTGACGCAACCTAATGTGATGTAGATATTGTCCTAAAGGTGTTTACATGTTAACATGTAGAGTACAAGAACAAATTTTAAATCTATTCATAACAAACGATGTTTTAACAAAACTTTTCCATCTAGCCTATTCCAAAAAAAGTATGTGCTGTGTGATTGTGGTGTCGAGAGGGGATTAGTAAATTTAAGAAGGTCCTATTATGAGCAAAACAGTTATCAAAATCTAATTTACATCATTAATTAAAGTCAAACCGGTAATGGATTTTTCATGTAAAATTAATATAAGAGGTTCTGAGTCATAGGTCACAGGGTCACAGGGGCTGAGAATTTCATACTTAATTTGACGAATACATGTAAATTATACGATTATTTTGACTTTTTCATTGGAAAACCGCCCATTATGTAGGAGTTTGTTTTAGAGGCAAACACCTTAGTGTGGGTATTACTATCTCATGACAACATCTATTTTTTTTTAAATTTGATTTTTCATATTTTCAAAATTATTATTTATAACAGATATCCATTTAATTTTTTCAGTGTTAAAGTTAATCTAAATTATTTAATGACGAAATTAATGTTTAAATAACGACGTTAGGATACTGATGATAATTACTTAATTTGAATTGAACAGTAGATTTTTCGTGCAAGGGTGGGTCATTTTTCCTTTGGACTTAGCATCGGGTAGGAAGGGTTCTGGACTTCGTACATCTGTTAGGTAGGCACTATTTTTATTGAGACTCATACGTATAAGGTCTTAGTACATCAGCTTTCTAAGTTCCTGTCCTTTGAAAAAAAAGACTGCAATAAGTGAACCAAATTTATGTTTCTAACCGAAATTCAATTAGAGAAAGTTTTTAAGTCAAGCTGGTGAATTTTCATGTAGGTTCGTTCTCATTTCTACAATGATCTGTCGTTTTTGATTGATATTACTTTCATGACAAAATTGTAAAACTTTATTTCCGATCAGCCTATACAGCTGTAGTTTTTTTTTTTAAATTGGACTATTTTGATACATGTAACAAATAACGATTGGGACCTGACATCTGTTCTGAGTTTATACAGAAAAAATATATCATTGTAAATAGATCTGATGGTACATATATCATTGTAAATAGATCTGATGGTACACGTGTAGCACAGCTCTGTAGTGCTCAGATTTTTGTCGCTCCCCTCCCCTACATGGAAAACCTTATCTACAGACCTCTATGAAGCATTTGGATCGGATCCAAATAATCAATCCAAATGAAGCATTTAGATTGTATTTGGATTGCTTTATATCAGATTATTTTGAGAGCCTTGATGTTCAAACTTCAAAGCTAATTGCTGTGAAAACTTGCTCTTTTCAAAGCTAGAACTAGTCGGTGAATGAAGTTTTTAATTCAAGTTGGTAACTTATCTATATACTGTGCGTTCTCCTACTTTTTAAAATGCTTGTGTCATATAATCAATGCTTAGTTTGTATATAAAAGTATATGTAGAAGGGAGAAATTAGGATCTGCCAATGAATATATAAATACGATTTGAATATGCAGATTTAAAAGCGACATTTGCCAATAAATGACATGTTGTAATTCGAATAGGGCGAATTATTTTACGGGCAAGTTGTATCAGGAGCGAATTCTCTGGCATTCTTGTGCTTGCATAGCCTGATGTTTGCCCATGACATCCGGTTTAACCTCGCTTATATATTTTCTGCGTGGACCTCAGGGATAAATTAATCTTTTATAAGTATAACTATCGCCTTATTTGGAATTTCGACATATTCGGAATTACCACAGGTATACACTGTTTCTGTCTGTCTGTTCCAAAAGCCCGCCTGGATACACGTTTTTTCAGTTACTTTTACCATCCAAATTAACCGCTTTAGCTTGGATCGACAGAAGTCACTCCTGGCCGAGTCGCGGTGTTGTTGATGATACTATTAGAAAAGGATGTCACTTTGTTGCGATAGGGCACAAACTAGGAAATCACGAAGAAATTGAATGGAGAATTTCATTTGCTTACGCAGAACAACAACTTGTGTACCCTATGAAGCATTGTCAATTTCTCAACTACGGTATACTCAAACTAATTCTTAAAGAAATTATTACGGAAAATGTAGCAAAAGACCTACTTTCCTCTTATCACATGAAAACAGCTGTATTTTGGGTGATTCAGCAAAACTTGATACCTAATTGGTACCCTGAAAATCTTCTGGAATGCTTTTGGGTGTGCTTCAAACTTCTTCTTAAATGGGTGTATGAAGGCGTGTGTCCTAATTTTTCATCCCAGAAAACAACACGTTTTTAAATAATTAGTTAAGTTGGTAAATCTCAAAGAGAGCTATTCTTTGAGTTGCATGGACTGTATGAGAAAGATATAGCATTGCTGCAACAGACTTACCCTGTCAGATCCTTTATTATAGATTTTCTCTGTGGTCCTAGACAATGTATCTCTTATGATCTGCATAGTGAGGACTGGGAGACTGAGTTTTATTCAGACCTATTTAGAGAGATATATAATAACGATGCAATATTTTCACAAATCATCAACAGCTGTTTGCACCTCCTGCGATCGATGGAATATATGATGAATTTACGTCTAAAAAACTATAACCAAATTCTCATGGCACAGAAACTCACAGTCACCATTCTCCAAAGCATTTTTTTGTTAGACAGCAGATGCGCTAATATAATTAAAAACAATAAAATGTACCAAGCTGACAAAATATCATGTTTTATGTTGACATTAGCTGCAAAATTTTCGTTCGTCTCTGATAAATTGTACATTCTGATGTATTATTACAAGGCCTTTAGACACAAAAAAAGCAAGAAAGATCCTAGAGATAGCAAATATCGAATTTCAGGAACCATATTTGATGTATATGAATGACGCTGATGTTATATATACTGCAGAAGTTTGGGGGGACAGTCTTGTTCTACTAACATGCGGAGAGCTGTTGTCGGGGACATTAGGGTCTCTACAAATATCCACTATTTTGATGATTTAAAACATAGGTCAAATGGTCAACTCGTGCTAGAACTCTTATGTTACAGACAATTACATGAACAAATTGCGGCTGTAGCGATTTATGATTTAAAGAATATAGTTGGAAAGGGAGATTTTATTTGCCCCTGTAGTAGAGACGTATGTTGGCAGATCTTAGGAATTTGTCAAAAGCTCCAGGGAGATCTTTGGGCTGCCCTGGATTCATATGTCGAAGCAGTGATACAGTTTCCCTTCCATAACCTAAGAAATGCGACCTAGATAAATGAATCATGTAAAGAACTACAATTGTCCTAAGAATGACTACATTTTTTCTCACTAATAATTCAGAAATAGCGTGGATGTTGTGACTGAGCGTATGAGTATATCATAAATGTAAAGACGTGTATGTAGAATTATTTCGTTCATTAATAAAAATGCAATTTTTAAAAAATACATTAGATATATCATACAAAATAAAAACACAATAATGTTTGCCAGACTTTGCATTTTCTGTTTTTTCGTACTATGCCATCCATGAATGAATCAGAATGCGGTTTTTATTGTTTTATATACGGAGAACTCACGTGTAGAGATATACACATGGAAGCTCACCAATATGATGTCACTAAGAGGCTATAGAGATGATAAATAATAATGGTATACGGTGGATATGAAACATTGAATGCTTTTCTGCTCTTTTATAGCATCAAAAATTTAAATATGAAAATAAAGAATAGTACAGTTTAAAAGCCCATTGACCATGATATAACACAAACCGGGAGCAGAGCAAATACGTACTTTATACGTTTGTTTGGTTTTGCTTACATGTAGGTATATTTTTCATGAAGCGCTGGTCTTTGTAATGAAAAATGCATGTGACAAGTTTGAATGAATTACCATTTTCGCAAAACTTAAAATGTTTCTAACTTGACATACCTGTACGCTAAAATTTATCATTTTTGTTTTCAAACAAAGATACAGCGGGATCAAGCCAAGGTTTACCATGCATCGTTTTACTCATTCTGAAAACAATGCATTGTAGCTCTGTATAATACGTTGTATTTCCATTAGTGAACACTTCAGAATTATAGGCGCGTTTGGTCGTCTGACTGGGACAGCTTGGCATTGAGGATAATATAAAACATGCCAGTATCAATCCAATTTTAAATGTTAAGTACATTTGTCATTCTAACTAAAGAAATTGAAGAACTAAAAGACATGAAAAAGAGCGAAAACCCTAATTTAATCGTCCATTCATAAAATACGACATTTTCGAGGTATGTGTATTGACTTTAAATGTACCATTCATTACGATAAATAGATTCATACGATCACCAATAGATGTAAATTAATATCCTTGTCATCTCTACTTTTGATTTAAATAAAGTCCACGACAATAAAATATTTCATATGCAATTTGTTAGGATTTGTTCATCGACATTCAACGTGTTGTTTACATGTTTATGTTACGTCTTTCTCAGAAATCCCGCGCGATTTGTACATTCTCCGACTTTTTCACAAAAGAGCGCACTAAGAACTATAACTCTTCAATAGTGGAAATAGAACGTATTGAACAAGTTCTTTCAAGAGTAGCTTGCTTTCTGCTAATTTTGTTTATAGTATGATATAAAATTGACAAACAAGTTGATGAAACAAGAATATCACCAGTCTCGTTTAAAGAAGTCATCATTTTGTAAGTTCTATGGTCGATAAAATGACCTTGTCAGCAAATACAATTTATCATCGAGTCAAAATTCCGACTGACGTTTTCCATACTAATTGTTAGTTCATTATAAATACACTGAATGATGACTGAGTTTCCCTTTATAGTCCTTCTTTTAACAAAATTCTGCACGTTCATTCTTAGTAAAATGCACTTTATATTCTTATTCAAAATTTACTAAACTTTTGCTCTACAGAATACTTATTTATATACAATATGATGTTAAAGATGTATTCCAAAATGTCTAGCTTAAACGCTTATTATTTAAAAACCAACCTATATGATACACATGATGACTTTAAGTTTTCTATCGTCAACTTCCCTTACTAATGCAGCAATATACCTTCATCACCTGCATACGGAGTCAATATATCTCAGTTGAAGAGCATGCTCTACGTATGAACAATTTCTAAAACGAGATAGATTATTGACAAGCAAGTTGATGAAACAAGAATATCAGGAGTCTCGTTTAAAGTCATCATTTTGTAAGTTCTATGGTCGATACAATGATCTTCTCAGCAAATAAAATTTATCATTAAATAAAATTTATCATTTATTCAAATGCTGAATGACGTTTTTCATACCAATTGTTAGTTCATTATTACTACACTGAATTGACGACGGATTTTTGCGTTATTTCGTGATCATGACAAGGAACACACGGCGGGTGTGACCGGTCGGGAGGGGATGCTCACTCCTCCATGGCACCTGATCCCACCTCTGATATTTCGGAGGTCCGTGTTTGCTCTTCTCCTATTTTGTATTGTTTTATGGACTTTGGGATTGAATACTGTTTGCTATCTCCATATCCTTCCTTTCAATCATATACTGTTGTCTGAAATGTGCAGTTTTTAAACATTTATACATGTTCATACAGTTTCATCTTCTCAAAAAATGCATGAAAAAACCCCAACTTTTCAGAAACTATAACTCTTTTCAAATACTTCTGAATAATAGGTTGTTGGTTCCTTGGGCTTTTCCGATGAGATTTTGTATGTCGTCCATCCGCTTTTCTGCAAACTTTTCACATTTTTAACTTCTCTTTTACCACTGGGCCAATTTCAACCAATTTACAAAGAAATATGCAGGGGAATTTTTCCATCATAAATCTTTTTTTCAAGAAAAGGACATTTATTGTCCCCCATTTTCGCAAAAGGTAGGGGACATTCAATTTCATTTGTATGTGAGTCTGTCTGTATGTCACAATAAATTTAACCTTGGTCATCATGGTCATATATTTTGAATGAAAAGAGACGGGACTTTCTTATTAAACATGTGTATTAGTATTTACCTGTGACAATGCCAATCTAAATATACTGCTTTTTTTTTTTTACATGACATTAACCTTGAAGTTTGTATACTTTACAAAAAAAAATTGTTTTAAATTGATCATTTTAAAGGAGAAAAGATTGGGCAATCATTTTATACATGCATGTATATTACCTGTGGTAAGACCTTCCGAAATGTATTGTGACTTTTGACTCTGTGACCTGGAAATTTTAACTTACTTTTCAAAAATGTTGTATTTCTTATAACTTTTAATTAGGCAATTTTAGCGATGTTAACTTGATAGTGTTATAATGTGTAATCATTCCAAAAAAGGGATCAAGTACATCATACATGTATATTGTGTTTTCATTATTAAAAAGATATTGCTTTAATTGACAGATCGTCTGCTTATAACATTTTAATGGAGTATAATGTAAAAGATGTAAATAAAAATGGTAAATATATTCGTTCTTATTATAGGGTTTCTGAGATATTGAGTTATGGACCCCAGTACTAGTGCTCAGAACGTAATGCGATGTGACTTGTGTGAGACCACTGTGGCACATATGCACTGTGATACATGTCTTGTCAACCTGTGTAAGGCCTGTGTGGGAGAACATATTTCTGCTGATCTCTCAAAACCTCATAAAATTGTTGATTTTAAAGCTAGGAAATCTACTATGATTTACCCTAAATGCATGTCACATGATGTTGAAACATGTGAAGTGTACTGTTCTCAATGTGACATTCCTGTCTGTCCTAAATATACGGAACTCCGATTCTTTAACTGGCGTCGGAATTTCATAAATATTATGGATTCTGTTGAAAATTACGCCAGACGATGGGCCAGATATGAAAAAGAAGACATTGACACCTTGTCAGAATGGATTAAATGTATTAGATCCATGTTAAAGTCACGTATTAAAAGATTGAGGGGCAAAATGAAAATCATCTATCCTTCTGTGTTCAATAAACCAGAAGTGAAAAAGAATTAGATAGATTACACGATCAGTACGTACTGGTTCCTGCCGACAAAGCAGGTAACAACATTGTCTTCGTTCGTAAGGCTCATTATATAAATTGCATTCTAGAAGAACTTGGATTTAATTCTACAAGTGGTAATCCTACTTATACTCATACTTCTCTTTCTAGGGAAGAAATTCTTCAAAATCACCTGTCAGTTTTGAATACTTTTAATATTCCACAGAGCTAAAATGAATTTGAACTACCTTATGTATATTGGATTCCGAAACTTCATAAGAATCCTAACAAACAAAGATACATTGCAGGTTCCAGTAAATGTTCAACCAAGCCTCTTTCGTTACTTCTCACTAAAATATTGACAGTAGTGAAGGCAAAACTTCAAGAGTACTGTACAACTATATATTCAAGAAATGGTGTAAATCAGATGTGGATACTTAAATATTCTAAAGAACTTTTGGATAATTTGAAATCACAAGACTTTACAAAAAACAACAGCTTAAAAACTTACGACTTTTCAACTTTATACACAACAATTCCCACGACAAATTAAAATCCAGGCTTTTTGATATCATTGACAGCTGCTTCTTCAACAAAAATGGAACTCGTAAATTTACTTACCTCGTCATTGGTCATTTGAAAAATTATTTTGTTAAAACAGATTCTGATTGCACACATAAGTACTCTGAAGTTGACATCAAGAAGATGCTTGAGTTTCTGATTGACAATATCTATGTGGTTTTTGGAGACCAGTTATTCCAACAATCTATTGGAATTCCCATGGGTATAAATTGCACTTAGTTATTAGCAGACTTATTTTTATATTCATATGAAGCAGAATTTATGCAAAATCTTATGCGTGAAAAGAAGAAAACACTTGCTGTGGCCTTCAACTCGACATTTAGATATATCGACGACGTATTGTCAATTCATAATGATAATTTCCATTCCTACGTCGACACGATATATCCTGGTGAGCTTGAGATAAAAGAAACCACAGAGTCCGACACTTCTGCTTCATACTTGGATATTTTACTTGAAAAAGACACTAATGGTAATCTAACAACCAAGCTATATGATAAACGTGATGACTTTAACTTTTCTATCGTCAACTTCCCTTACTTATGCAGCAATATACCTTCATCACCTGCATACGGAGTATATATATCTCAGTTGATTCGATACGCAAGAGCATGGTCTACGTATGAACAATTTCTTAAACGAGGTAAATTATTGACAAGCAAGTTGATGAAAAAAGGATATCAACAGTCTCGTTTAAAGTCATCATTCCGTAAGTTCTATGGTCGATACAATGACCTTGTCAGCAAATACAATTTATCATTGAATGAAATGCTGACTGACGTTTTTCATACCAATTGTTAGTACATTATTTATACACTGAATTGACGACGGATTTTTTCCGTTATTTCCTGATTATGACAACGAGCACACGGCAGGTGTGACCGGTCGGCAGGGGATGCTCACTCCTCCATGGCACCTGATCCCACCTCTGATGTTTCGGAGGTCCGTGTTTGCTCTGCTCTTATTTTGTATATTGTTTAACCCTTTCTCTTCCGGCGCATTTCACCTGATTTTGGAGGCCTTTTGATACGGCATTATTAAATTATTTCTAACTTTTTTATCCAAGGGAAAAGCTAGGCATAATGCATACCATTTTGTAGGAAATTTCTTACAGATGATATTTTATGACTGTTTAGATACTCAACCACTGACCTTATTAGTATAAATTGAGGTCAAAGGTCAATTAAGTGCAAAATTTTATGGAATTTTTGATACTTTTTCATCTTTAAACACCCAATTTTATGTTAACGCCCCCAAAATCTACCTGATTCAAGATCAATTATTTACCGCCTGTCAATCATAAAAAAAACAATAGCTTCTGATTTGATTGACAGGTAAGCTACCTGTGCTTCTTGATAAACTGAGTTTGCATGTTTTGAAAACAATAACCTGGCCACGCGTCAAACTCTTTCATGTACCCGCATAGTATACACGCGGGTTAGAAAACTCCAATATGTTTGAATTTTATTTCAAAAAATAATTGAAAGTAGATTATTAAAACATTGTCATTATAGAATATTTCTTTTCTATCTTCACTGCTGTGTGTTACTTGTAAGTGTTATATCGTACACGTTATCTGTAGAAAAAAGACCGCGTCCACAGAAACCGGCTCTATTTGCTGTAATTGGAAGGGTACAGTGGAAGTCCGACAATTTAAATTATTTTTGAAGAAATTGGATATAAGAGAAAATATTCAGCACTAATAAACGGCATGGCATAGTTTTTATAAGATGTTTTATTTTGTACTATGGCTACAATCCATGTTGTACAGAGATGATGTCAGAATTAATGCTCAAATTTCCTCTAGCGTCTGTATATATACGTAATGAAAATGTGAAGATAATAAATAGTGATCGATTCTGAAAAGAAATCTTTCAAACAATAAAGTTTTGTTAACACACGAAGAATAAATAATATGGAATGTTTTGGACAACATTGTTGGCGAGGGGGGGGGGGGACCATTCCGATCGCGGTAATGTTCACATGCACAACGGATAGGTGGATTAATAATTTTTTTTATTTCAATATTCAGACTTTTTTAATCAAGTGATTTCTTTTATTGAAGATTAAAAAAGATAAATATTATTGATTAGTAGTTTTTACTCGTGAATTTTTTGTTTTATGTAAGGAAAACATTTTATAAAATGATATAACTGTTACATGTATTTTATTATTTTTTTTCCTTCAAAACATTTCCATGATTACGATAAATGCGTTAAGTTTACAAATAAATTTCATATTGAAATAATTTTTTTACGTAGTTTCACTCAAAACCAGACTCAAAACACGTAATGATGACCCTGATTACCAAACACAGACTTCCTGTGTAATGCTACATATACACAGATTTTTGACATCTAGGGTATTGGGGGTCTCCAGGTAAATAACACTACTGTTACTTCGACCACTCCCCCTCCTCAGGTAACCGTACGGTAAAAAAATTGGGTCTTTAAGCTAAATATTAAGTATGATGTATGTTGAAATAGGAAATTTGGGATATACCCACAAAAGAGCATTATACTGTACTACATGAAACACATAAACTTTTTTTTCAATTCTGCATATAACTACTTAAAAGGGGTTGCTAAGCAACGCAGAATTCTTTAATTTTCGGGCAGAAATTTTCATTTTTTACTCATCCTAGACACTTTTATGCATCCCAGCACATAAAAAGAGTTAGATGTGAGGTCAAAAAATTATAAGGGACATACAACAGATAAATTGTCTTAAAGTTTGACCTCATTAGAACTATTTTTAGGAGGTCAAAGGTCAAATAAGTGCAAAAGTTTCATCAATTTTTTTTCAACACTTTTCAATATTCTTGCCATAATTTTACACAATGGATGCTGAAATGGAAAATTCTGAATATACTCTCAAGAAGGGATCAGAACTGCAATATCCATGCATCATTTTATTTCAAATATCTGTTTAATGACCTTTAAGTGGTTGCTAAGCAACATCATTTTAAAGTTTTTGGCTATATACATCATTGTTTGTTATTTCACATTCTGGACAAATTCTAGACACTTTTTGTATATTTCATGATATTGTTTGTAAGATATGGGCCATAAAGATGAAAGAACATTTTTGTATTAAAAATTGACCTTGACACTCTTGTTCTTCAGGGGGTCAAGGTCATATCAGTACAGAATTCTGCTTTAAACTGTAAGTAAATATCAATTTTGAAATGCTTCAAACATGGATAAATCATCTAATAGTAGACGTAATAAAAATGGCGAATGACAAAGTTTGCAAGCAGGAATTCTGGTCTGCTTCTTATAAAGCCCTAGCAAAACATGTATACTATCTTTTTGTTAAACAAGAAATCCATTCTCTTGATGACATTAAAAATAATCTTTATTTTCATGGATTTAATTTAACAAGAAAAAAAAACTAAATGATTTCATTACAAGATTTTTCTGGTATAACAGAGCTTAAGGGGTACAATAAAGACTTGACATGTTATCTTGGAGGGAAATAATAATAATAGATAGCATTGGCAATATTAAATGCAAAACTGTTTAGTCAATAAGTTGAAAATTTGTCGCTTATATCCAAATATACAAATACAGAAATATTGCAAGATGAATTCCAAATCAGACTGAAATCTTCAACAAAATGTTGAAGAGCACTTTTACTTTGTGTCCACCATTCTTTTATCAACTGTCATTTCTCTGTAAGACCGGAGGAAATTCTTTGACTTGTCCAAGACATTATTATTTGCTGTCAAGTACAAGTGATCAGCTTCTATCCTGTAAAAGATTTTAGTATTTTGAAACAGATACATGTCATTGTGTATATAAATTTATATTTATAAATGAAATTAAGAATGCTAAAATTACTACATTTATTTGATTTTCCTTTTAAAATTAAAATTGTATTCATTATGTGATCCAAGTAGTTAAATGATATTGTTAAGTCAATGTATCAGGACTGATAATTCAAAAACCTTGTAGTAAACCACCATGGTAAAATTACTGAACTAAAACAAATAGCATACAGTACAGGCAACGCGGATCCCGTATTTCCCGCGTCCCCGCCGCGGTATAATCACAACGCGGTATTTGGCCAGGTAGACAGGTAAACCGCGTTCCCTCCGCGGGAAATTCATCACTTACCTGTCCCCGCCGCGGTTAAATCATCGATCAATTACTGACAATTAGTATCGTAAACAAACGGGAGTTATCTCCCCGAAATGTAATTTGCGAATTTTCCCTGTAACAAAAAAAAACAAACAAACAAACAAACAAACAAACAAAAAAAACTGTGTATTTATTAATAAATTTTGCTATGAATAGAATTTAAACTAAGAAAAAATAAGTTTATTTTCTAAAATTATATATCAATCTTTGAAATTGAATAGAAAATTTTATTTTTTGTTTCTAAAATTATATATCAATCTTTGAAATTGAATAGAAAATTTTATTAAATTGTTACGTCTTTGCAATTGGTTAATTATTTTGTGTTATTAAGAATCTATCAAGAAACAAAATTAAATACTAGAAATTTTAATTAGTTTTTTTTTAATCTTCATATTATATGCAAACGGTAATAAATGTTGAACTCAGACTGTTTAAGTTTCGATGAACGATTTTCAGCATTCATTTGAAAAAAAAAGATGTACATCTTTTAAAAAATGTACATCTTCATATTGTTTATTAATTAATTTCGATTTATTGTATATAAAATGTACAGGCTTTTTCTTAAAGTGTCAAATTACCGGAAAACATCCGATGACGAGCATTTGCAGTTACATGTAGTGGGCACGTGAACTTAAATTTTCTTTATTCAAGATATCAAGGAAAAGTTCTATTCTTCTTTATTTCTCATCGTTTATGTTCTGTTCGAAGAATTCTCCAAATTAAGTTAATTTAATTAATTAATTTTCTTTAATGTATTTCCCTCTTTTATATAAATGTGCAGGCATTTTTCTCAAATTGTCAAATGACCGGAAAGCATTCGATGACGAGAGTTAACTTTGAGCACGTGAACTTTATACAAGAGATCAAGAAAAAATATCGTTTTTCACCTTCACATTAACATGTTTTACCTTTTAATACAATGTCTTTCTTTTTAATTTTAATATTTCTCGATTTTCGTGTTCAATAGATAAGATAGGATGTGCAGGTGTAATGATAAACTTCACAGACGAAATTATAGTTTATATTAATAAATATTCAATGCAAAAATTCATATATTTTGTTTTCTTTGACAAATTCTGTTTCTTTGTGTATTAAGTATTAGCCGCGATCATTTCCTGTGTATAGGGATTAGCAGTGCCTGAGCAGGAAACGATATGCCCTGGGGGTTTCACACCTGTCTTATAGTATACCTTGGGTAACGCTTGCTGAATGTGCACGTCGTTGTCTAGCCATTCAACAACACATTTGATTCATTGTTTCATTATTATTTCATCGATATCATTTTCAGATGCGATATTAGCCTTGGAATTTGTGTAAAATTATTGTTGCTTTTTTTTAAACGGAGTGTATAAAAAGAATAAAAGTAAAAAAAAAACTTTTAAAACAAATTAATGAAGTATTTGATATCAATTAAATCAAATAATGATCCATTACTATGTTATTTCGTGTCTGTTTATATCTGTACCAGTTAGAAGATTGAAAGAGAGAGAGAGGAGATAGAGAGAAGAAAAATATCACAGTATTAAGGCACGTGCATGGTCGTTTTTCCTCCCTTTTGATCAGTATATCAATTTCTTGAGTTTAGCGAATGAAACTACCGCTGATTTATCAGTTTATTGACCATTTGTGGATTTTGTCTAAGTTTTATTGTTATTTATCGAGAGACTTGTTTATGATCCACTTTCTTCTTTCGTTTAACATATGTACATGACATGTAATTTGAATTACTTCCCTTTTTGTCGCCAGGGGCTCGTAACATAAAGGCTACTTAAGTCTAAGACCCATCGTCTCAAGCCACGGTCCGGAGTCCGCATATAGCTCTCTCCTACCCGTGGCTGCTTGATCACAAAAAGTGTCGTAATCTTGAATATTTACGCCTCTCTATTGTGACGTCATATTCAGTCAGTGGCAAGTTTTGTTTCCATCGCAATTGAAATCAACAACTGACGTCAACAGTATACAAGAAATATTTCCTTTACTGCGATTGGATATTGAAAGGTCGCGATAAAGTTCATCTTCCGACTATGCTTTACTCGCATTGGTCAAAATCTTATTGAGCTACGAAGAATTCTCTCCTCGTTCAACCACGGCCAGAATGGGAGAGGATCGTACATTTTGGCCGTGGTTTGCGACGATGTCTAAGACCGTGCTTAAGTAGGACTTAAGTACAGTCTAAAACTTAAGACCGTAACTAGAAGCGTACTAAGATTTGGCAATCTTAGCAAAACTTAGGCGGCCTGTAGAGGTGACTTAAGTATATCTTAACTTTCTTGTATATATAATTAGAATTATTTAATGTTGACTTTCGATGTTAAAACATTCCTTTATTCATTTTATGCATTAAAGAAAATAATTATATCTATTTGACGCTGATTTAAGAATTTTATTTTTTCGTGGGGGGGGGGGGGGTCACTGATTCCAATATCACTCGCAACACAAATACATGTAAATATACAAAAATTTAATTTTAGGGATACGTCTGAAATTAGTGGGACCTCGGTTATAGAAATAAATTGAACACAGTAATAAACCATGGATCTGTATCTTCACTTTGAAAATATGAGTTGAAGTAATTTGTTAAAAACAGAAATGAAAGAGGATGATGACAGTAAGAGTAATATTATAAAAAGTATCTGTAAAGTAAAATAAATGTAGAAAGCGGCAAGTGCGGATTTAGACAGGGCTCACTACAGTTCTACAGAGAGAGAGAGAGAGAGAGAGAAATTGCTGATAAGTGGAGAAATACGAAAAAATATCCCGATTTTTTTAATCCTTGATTAACTTGCAAATGAGTATATCATAAACCTTCTGCAGTTTTTGCTTCTGACACGCATGGCCTGATACATAGCGGGGATTCAAAATGTATTGAAGTTTTTAGAGTTTCAATTTCAAGTGGACAGGCGGTCGATTATCTTTTCTTTTCTGCGATAATAACAGGGTAAGTGAACATTTGTCAAAACAAAAGAGTTACAACAGGTAAACTGAAAACATCTCAGGTGTTAAAACAATTGTCGTGAACATTTACAATGAACCACAAATCGCCACTTTGTGACCGTGCGGTATTTGTTTTCAAACATTCCGAATAATTTAAAACATAATTATAATTTTAATAAGAAATCTAATCTAACATATCTTAAACCGATAGATAAGGACGTCAATTTTAATATGTAATTAATTAAAACCCTAACTGAATCACTTTTAGCAATATATCTATATAAAATCAAAAACCATAGGTTGAATCATATGAAATATTTTTAACATAAGTTTGACTTAGCTAAGACCTACCTAAGTTCGTTTTATGTTACGGTTTAAGACATACTTAAGTAGTACTTAGTCAGGTCCTAAGATTGTGCCTAAACCGTACTTACGACCCTACTTAAGTCAAAAACTTAGCAAGCTTTATGTTACGAGCCCCTGATTACAACGACAGATTTTGGTGGTAAGATAAAATGTATTTTTGCTATAAAATTTGATTAAGAAAAACACAGTATATTAAAATTGTCGAATTCTTGAAAATATTTATTTGAAACAAAAAATTTAAAAAGGATTCTGTCTGCAACAAAAACATTCTTTCTTTCTTGCATTTCAATTCTTGAGCTACACATGAAAAAAAAAAAACGGCTTCGTTTTACAATGTCGTAGGAAAACGCATACAGGTAATACACTCAGGTAACATCCTGTGTATATAGGTAGTATGTACACTAGACAGCGTCGTTCCCTCGGGGCTTCTCATCCGCTTCGAGTAAGCTCCACTCCACACCAAACTTACCTGAGGAAAACCGAACGGTTACGCAGAAAACTTGAAGCATGGCAACTTGCTGATTAAAATAAGTTAATTTCTGTGTTGTGTGTTCAAATATTTTAAGGGCCCATATTTGTGTTTGTGTTTTATTTGAACCGGAGAAATCTGAAATTTGTTTATGTTCATAAACATGATTTTAGTAATTTTCGAAAAGAGCAGAAAATAGAAATACTTTCAAATACTAGCTATGATTTTATTGATAACCTGTGATTATTTTATTAACAAGACCCCCCCCCCAAAAAAAGGTCGATATTTAGTTCATAGTGTTACAGTGTAGCGCATAATAATGGAGCAACGGTATTCCTACACTTACGCGTGTTTTGTTAAAATTCAATTGTAATTATGTATAATTATGTATCACTATCTATCATCGTTTTTCATGCTATTATTTATAACAGACATGTATACAGAAGTAACGGTACTTTTCTAAATGAAACCAAATGACTGATATAATCTCGCAGATAAATAAACACATAGCTACATGTACATATGTAACTGCAACTGCACGGGCTAATTACGAACAGCGGATTACAGTGCATATAAAGAGAAGCGATATCATAACATTCTTTAAATTTTAATTATACCTTTTTAGCAATTTGAAGATCATTTGGGGTGGCATTATTGATTTTGAAAATAAACTTTAAGTTAATATATTCGATAAATTATTCGACTTTATTTCACCCTATACTGTACATGTATTACTGTTAACAGACGTTATTGAGAATTAATTAATTTTGAGTGACCATTGGTAAAAAAAAAAAAAAAGAAAGATGTTTTTTATTAAACAATTTGATAAAACTTAAAAATGAATTTTTAAAGAATCCATGTAATGGTATAAATCTATTAATATTAATGTGGTCGTAATCCTCCTCCCCCCCCCCCCCCCCCTCATTTCGACACGATTAAAAATCGACAATACTTTACAGGTAAGAACATCTAAGCTGAAGAATAACGGTAGCGGGCCCCGCCGCGGTGTAAACACGGTCTCAGGTAGCACCGCGATCAAAACCCGCGACGGTGTAACGCGGAAAGGATTAATACACCGCGGAGGGGACGCGGTCTAATACGGGATCCGCGTTGCCTGTACTGTATATGGCAATCTGACTAAAGCCAGACCTCTGTTTACGCTATCGCAACATGTAAAAAAATCTGGCATAAGATTGCTACGAACGCCAGGAAGGGACACGTAAATTTTTCAAAAAAGTAAAAGATGATATCGAATCGAATTAGACAATCTAATCCCACGGATTACTAAATTGTTCCCTCGATTTATAATATGAGATCTCGAATAACACAATCCGATCTTAAGGATTACTAATTCGCCCCCTTGATTCATAATTTGAGATCTCGAATTACATACCTGTAATTTGTTTTCACAGATTGATAATTCAACATCTTGATTTGTTACAACGTCAGTCTTATGATTTTGGAAATCTGTGCTCTTGAATTTCATTACAGTCATATATGTACAGAAACATCCAACCATTTTAATCAATAAGTGCGTTCTATTTATTTTGTTTCAGCAACCGGTCGTTTCCAACCTCTTTCATAACTAATTCAACGTATATTTATTTTAGAAATATTATGATTACACAGGACCCATATTCACTTTTACTATCTAGGACTTTCAATTATTCTTATATACAAGTAACACAAAAACTTCTAAGATTTTTTGTTGTACAAATATCAGTACTAGCACATGGATTTGAAAATGTTCATGTAATTTTCTCCTTTTGGACCGTAATATGTAATAAAAGTTAGGATGTAAAATACTTCAATATTCTATTTTTTAAACATGTATTACCATATCCGATATGTACAGATAAATAATTTAAACGAAATCATGGGAAGGGTTTACATTCCGAGGGAATGAATCTTTTAAACTAAAAGAATGAATTATACAATCTGAGGTAACGGACTGTGTAATTTGAGGGAACGAATTGGTAATCTGTGAGAATGAAATGGCAATTTGTCAAACAGATTGTCAATCCGAGAGAACGGATTGTATAAATCAAGAACTCGGTTTACTTTTATAAATTTTAAAAATTCTATGTCCCTTCATGGCTTTCATAGATTTCATACCTGCATGGCTGCCAGGGTTGTAAAAAAAAAGGAGACAATAGACTGCAATGTCACTTCAGGGCAAAATTCCTGGCGCAAGGCTGTTCGTGAGCATGGGAGTGTTGATAAACCATCCAGTGAGTTTGACCACCCATGTATATGATGTAGGATAATTGAAAAGTGTCTGAAAAATTGAGAAAATGGAAATTCTAACCACATACTTCATGCAGATTGGAACTTACAACAGCAGTCTATAAAAACAGTTTGTTCCATATCTCAGCATTCATTCAGATAGATATTACATGTTTAAATAATGTGTTTGTATGAATAATCAAGCATCATAAGTATTATGTGTTTTGAACACTTATTTTTCAAAATATTAATCAAATGTGTATAAACTTGTATGAATGCGATATCATGAGAATGACACAAATGAAATTAGACTTTATTTTTTTTAATTTTAGAAATACAGAAATTTTCAATACCAAAACAAAAATTTACCTGTTCATTGGTGTCCTTACATATTAATTAACCTTCGTAGTTCATGGTGGGCTTAGAAAGTGGGTATTCACAGATGAAAGTATTGTTGCAATGCTGAAAGCACCCTAAAATTTCAATGTGAAAGTGGTAGTCATGTACACCTGTACACACTGGTACATAGATACTGAAAACAACTATCCATTATTATGAAAACTTTGATTTTACTTTGAACTTACGAGTGATTGTTAAATTGAGCATCAAAGTTCAAAAGCAATGCAAAATTGGCTGAACGATACGAAACACGCACACTGAAACATAAAGATCTAGTACATGTGTACATTTAGTTTTCTTTTGAACGTGAACTATTGCGTTTTAAACTTAAACTTTTCAGTCAATATAATTTGAATATACACGTATTCTCACCTGCTAATACCAAAGGCATGTTCGTATTATTTGATTCATTGATGTGATGATCTTCGTCGTGAAATAATCATGAAAATTGACGTTCAGATTTTGGATCACCATCATGTTTACACCAAAGCGGAAACACGTGTTTATTTCAATTCGTATCAACTCATACAGTGATGAGTCGTATTTATTTATAAATGCGAGTTTTTGTATTGTAAGATATAGATCTAATTAAATTGCAAATTAATAAGTATACAGTATAACAAGATACAACAATATTAAAATCTGATTTTTTTTAATAAAGATCGCCGTTTTGGAAATCTACAATTTTCATCAATATTGTATTTCACTTCATGAAATATACATCATTACAATCAACATTCACTTCACAAAAGACAGAACGAAAGTATATATTTGTTTTTTGAAATCTATTTTTTTTTTTTTTTGTATTATGCATTTATTTCAGTAAAAAATATATTTGAATGGTCAAAAAAGTCTTATAAAAGAATATGTTGTTTCGAGTAAGACGCAACAATATCGACCTTGACGTTACATGTAAATATTGACCGATTTTTCCATAAAAACTATGCAAAGGTCACAAATTCAAATTATCGTAATTAAGAAAATACTGAGCGGAAGAAGGCCTATAAGGGCTTGTTGGAAAGGAAATTTTCTCTACTTTTACCAGCTTTATTTTGTTTTCCCTATTTCAACACAGAAATAAACGTAAAACTGAGCTTTGTTTAAATATTACGAATAAAATCGATAAAAAACACATAAGTGCAAGAAAATTCTTGTTTTTAAAATATACCTTAAAGTAAAAACAATAATTTTTACATATTTTAAAAGTAGAGAAAATATTCTTTAAGAATATACCATGCTTTCTTATAAAGTTAATCAGGAAAAAAATTGTCAATCGTCTGGAAATTCGGCAATCGCTTTGGAAAATTACGCCATTTTCAAAAAGTCTCGTTTGTCTTTACAACGTAAAATCGATTAAATACCGGCAATCAAGATGTAATCTTTTTAGATATTTTAAAAGTTTAGATATTTAAAAACTCATAATACCCATACATGTTCTTAGACAAAAAATAAGCATGCGTTACCAGAGGTTTTTAAAAGATATCGAATTATGAAATTTTTTGCATTATTTAAAGAAAAATGTATAAAAATTACAAAAGATAAATTCCAGTTTTTTTTCTCATCAAAATTTGTATTAAAAGAGGTGTAAAATCCATACATATACATTTAAAATATCTGCCCTCCTTAACTAGAACGATCAATCCAATCATTAATTGAATTAATAGGAACTCATTACTTAATAAACTGTGTCATATGCTGCTGCAAAAGGATTTCTAAGATATACAATAAGATGTACCGTCGTTTGTTGAACGAGTACGACTGAGACAGCCATTTTTTTCGTCACAAGTGACCTACATAGTGACGTCATTTTCACTTTGTGACGTCACAAACAAGGAGCAATACTTTATTCAGCATTCGCTATTTATAGAACGTGTATATGGCTATGTGCGTATCATTTTTTTTTTTCAAATCTGAATCGCGGGTTTTTAGATATAGAGATAGTTCGCGAACTTTTTGATCACCCCTCGTAATTCCAGGACCGGCAAACCCGTGTTTAGGTAGATAAGACTGTTTAAGAAGAGAGGAATGTAGCAATCAGTAGGTAATAAACATTTATAAAATGAAACGCTTTAACCTCCATCAACATCTAGAGTTTTTCTTTGATGTGTTGTGGTTAAAGCTATAACAATCTATCCTTATCCTTTCGAGCTTTTGGGTTTAATTACTGCTCATTAGCTTCATTATTTTTCGTTGGTATAAATTAAATGTATCATTTGAGGCACATCCATTTATATCATGAATCATTTTCATACACTAGTATTTAACTTAGAGGTATATATATGAGATATTGCATAAGTTGCAACAGAAACTTTTCTTTTCTCTTTTATCTTATCCAGTTTTGTTTTGTTCCAGAAAAATAGAAGAAGCTTCAAATGAAAGCGGGCTTCCGAGAACCGCCAAACATAAAAGAGTGGATTAACGAAACTGTTGCAAAGAATTAATCCCAAAGCTATAGAATGCATTATTCCGGCAGACTTAGGATCGAATGAATGAAGCAAAACAATGATTACCATGTACGGAGTCGTGCAGAGAAGATAAACGCTTATGATTACGTATAGTTTCCTTAATGCTCCATATGTATTCTTTATATTTATTTTGCCTTTCATCAGCGTTTCAGAAACACGGGAGGACAGACATGTGAACATGACAATATTAAGACATTGTAGAAGAAGAAATGCATATTTGGGTATCAAATTTGCAGTTTTGTTGGGGGCCATGAACATAATTCCACAGAATATGCCATAGGGTGATCGCTCATCATAATATATTACGTAAGTTGGAATCAAAGCAATTGTCCAGAAAGATAAGCAGGCCAGAACTAGAATCCTTTTTTTCATGATTCTGTAGTATTTGAAAGCAAACATCATGGACAGAAATCGGTCTAATTGAATCATTGATATCGTCAAAAGTGACACTATAACAAATGGACTTGCTAGATACTTTTTATACCTGCATCCTTTAAAAATGTTATCCGGGATGCAAAGCATCATCCCGGTACCAAAATCTGTTATGCTAAGATTTAAAGCAAGAATCCGAATTGGTTTCAGCATCTTTTTGCAACGGAATAGAATTATCATTGCTAGTAGATTTTCTATACAGATAGGTATACCGAACGGAATGAGAACTTTGTTGGACATCATTATCGTTGTCATTCTTCTCTTAAACGCTGTGATGCCGAAACATATGTTATCTATATATGCTGATTCCTCTGAAAGTGGTTCACTTCAATAAGTCTGACGCTAACAATAACCATCCATGTACAATATGTCTGTTGAAGTGATAGTCACCAACAAATAACAATGTGTTGCCACCAAATATGCATCAAAGTTGATCAATTTAATATGCCCTGTCGCATCTGTTCACTAATTAGCGATTCTGAAAAAAATAATGCTAACATTAAAGTGACGTTAAGAAACAGTTGATATTATTGAATTTTTTTAAATTAGGTCAACAAAACATGTGATTTTTAACCATAATACTTAACAAGGCTGCGACAAGTAAATTTAATCTGTCTGAAAGAAAATATTTCCACACAAATATCATGTTTGTCTGAATTTTAAGAAATCGTCACTCTGTCATTCGCTTTAATTTGTTATTGGGAACCCGGGTTCAAGTACCGTTCGCCAAGCCGCCTCAAACATTAAGACGTAAACATATGTACAGTGACTGTCCCTTCGACCAGCAGAAGAAGTGAATTTCATACTAGATCGTTCGGTAAAGACCTTATAAGCCGTTTGTCTCAATACGTGTTGGCATGATAAATAATCCTCTCTGCTCAATAAATGTAGCTCAGTCGGTTTAGAGAACTCGCTCCATGATCGAGAGGACATGAGTTTAAATCTTGGCCGCGGCTTACATAAGTCGATAAAAAATGAGTAGCAACTGTTCTTTCGCCATTAAAATTGCGGGTCCTTCTGATGAGACCTTAAAACCGACGTCCCGTGTCATGGCAGGCGATGGCATGATATGATAAAGATCCCTCAAGGCGAGCAATGGCCCTGAATGCCGTTAAAAGGTCAAAATTTTAAGCCCTTCACTGATATATCTCGACCCTATATAAGAGTTTAAAATTCTCGATCGGGACTTAAAACAACAAACAATCAATTAATCAATGACCATTTATTACGGAAAACTTTAAACCAAATTTCATCGCGTCATCTTTTAGATGCAATTCGACATTTGAAATCGATCCACGACGATTGTTTTTCGAAAGTGAAGAAGATTCTCAACAATTACAAAGGAAAAAACTTTGTTCGCGGTAACTATAATCGCGAATTCAAGTACGTCGCGACAATCTCAGGTATTTCATGCACGTGAATAAATGTTTGCTTACATCATATTTCAATATATCATCAGAAGAATCGATAATGTTTTGGCGTTATTTTGCCCTAAAGATTGAATAAGTAAAATGTTTAATTAAAATATTTTTGGAACATACGATCCTTCCGATCACAGAGTCCGATCCATCAAGTGATGTTGTCTTTTGCAACTTACTAAGAAAATCATGGAAAAATTCACAAATTCACGAAGTCAAAGTAAATTATTACGAACTCATGAAAAAAAAACAATTTTGTTGATTTTACTGCATGGGATTTCAACGATTCGGAAAGCTTTTTTTTCTTACATCATTTAAATATTTTAGACATAGAGCCAATATTGTTCTGAAACCATACTTTATTCTTTGAACATCGGTTAATGATAAAATCTTAATATGAGCGAAACGTTCTCTAATGAAATATAACTACAGAAAATTAACCAGTGAATAAATATGAAAATTTTGACATTTTAAAACGTGTCTGATAAACAATACAAGGTATCCATATATTAATTAAATATTCAGCATACTGTATCGCAATCAAAGATAAATATTTTAAAAAATCCCTGCAGAGTTACTTACCAAATTATTTGATCTTAATATCTTGAAGTATTAAGCATGGCTATTCACTCGTTATTTCCTTAAGCCCTTATATAGGAAAATATAACAGAGGGCATTTTTTGCCTGACTTTCACAGCTACATAACATAATATAACGTGTTGTTGAAATGTAAAGATATTATGTATATTTTTAAGAATACGTGTCTTAGAGCTCATGTTTCTTTTCCTCCCACAAATTGATTGATTGATTGATTGTATACTGTTTAACGTCCCTCTCCAGAATACTTTACTGTTATGGAGACGTCACCATTGCCGGTGAAGGGCTTGAAATTTAGGCCTATGCTCTGCACTTACGGCCTTTGAGCAGGGAGGGATCTTTATCATGCCACACCTGCTGTGACACGGGGCCTCGGTTTATATGGTCTCATCCGAAGGACCTCCCTATTTAGTCGCCTTTTATGACAAGCAAGGGGGTATTGAGAACCTATTCTTACCCGGATCCTCACGGGGCTCCCATAAATTCAGGTGTCGTTGTTCCATTAACACATTATTTCTACTAATCTTCGAACTTTTAAAGGTCAGCAAAATCCTTCTATACATGACAATACACATGTAACTACAGCGTGTTTTGGACCAAGCAATGCAAATGAAATTTGTATTCACTGATACAAGGGAATACTGCAGTACATGTAGCCAACTGTCCACCAAATGAATCGTCTTACAAAGCAAAAATTAAACAATGAATCAAATGTGTGGTATTGTGAGCATAGAAATTGAGAGTCGTATACATATGTATAATCTGTGTTTGAAAAAATGCCCTTTGAATAGCAATAGAATAATGCTTTTTTCATATATTTTAACGTGTTTTTTTTTTTAAGTCACTCGTCATGCAACCCAGTTGGTTTTGAAGTTACGCCGGTGCCTCTACTGCATATGATTTCATTCTTTTGCTAGAAAATATCAAAGTACTGAAAATACTCATGGGAGTTGAACATGGTAATCTGAAAGATCTCACAGGAAATAGAGGAACATTTTCATGCTTTCAGTTTTAAGTCAGCTAGAACTAATTTGTTAGAGATACAACACGAAACATTAAAAATAATTTCAATTGCATTTGAATAGCGAAGATCATCCCAGGATGGGACTGCTTTTAAATTAGCTGCAGAACTGTAGCTTTCCGAAAAAATATTTTGATAGATCAGAGAGCTACAGTGGCACCCACTGATAAAAAAATACTATATATATTTACTGCACACCAAAAAAGTGCGCTGATTCTCGATTTATTTTTCCATGTTTTTTTTTTTTTTTACTGTCTCATCAAAATATTACTAACATGTTCTAAAATATTCTTTTACTGTCTCCAAAACAAAACATTCCTAATAATTGTTGTTAATAGCCCTTCATCCCCTTCTGGCCTCAAAATTGAGATCATATCAAATGCAGTCTATTTATGATGCAATTTTGGTTTGCAAGATAATTTGGTCCAACGCACTTCGTGCAAATGTAAAATATAAGCAAACTTCATAGAGGAGGAAAGGACTTTTATAAATCGTTTTCATTTTTGAGGTAAGAATTATAAATAATTAATCCATAAATAAGCTCAACTTCTCGTGCTCAATAAATGTACTGTTTCTACAATCGGTGGCGCTGTAGCTCTGCGGTCTGGCAAAATATTTTTTCGGAGAGCTACAGTTCTGCAGCTACTTTTAGATACAGGTCAGTTAGTGCAGATTTGAGAGAGATACAACACCAAGCATTAGAAATAAGTTCAATTTACTTGGCACCGTTTTTGAAAGTGTGAAGGGGGGGGGGGGCAGAGAAAAACAATTCAAATTCCCCGATAAAAACCTGACAACAATTTGACTAAACCAAACAAACAAATTCCAACAATAAAAAAAAAATAGTTTTTCCAAACTCGAAAATATTTTTTTGTGGGTAAGATTCAAACTTCTTTTAGTACCATTTATTACTCAAACACTGCCCTTATACTTATGAAGCATTTGAATCAAAACGCCCCCTACATTTTTTTTTAAAGATATTTGGTCCCAACAAAGAAACAAACACTCTTATATTCGATGTTACCATCAACAGACACTAGAATGTCATTTTTCCTTCTCTGATTAAAAGAAGCATTTGTTTTTCTCTTTTGGGTATGAATGGTTCTTTTAGGACACAATAATTAATTTTTATAAAATTCTGTGCTTATCTTTTCTATCAAATGTATCTTTCGTTATATTCAATAATTTTAAATTGTATTTCAAGTGATTTCTATATAGAAGTACATTGTAAGTATGTCTAATACTTTACATTTTGTTTGTTTTACGTTCGATGATTTTTCACTCATATTGAGACACTACCACTTGCCGATGAAGCTAGCTAAATGAAGGTCTATAATTTTTTACCTATACACAGCACTCAGGACCATTGAGCAGTGAGGGGTCGTTTTAATTTGTGCCAGCACCTACAGCGAAATGGGACTTCGGTTTATAATAGTTTCATCAAAAGAGTTCATCTCCAAATGCATCCAGCAGGAACGTGCGACGCAAGGATAATGAAATCTAGAGCTAACTATTTAACAACTGCGCCACGCGAGTGACACTTAATTTTTGTGATTTTGATTTGACTCAAATGTAATTAAAAATCAGACATAGTTTAACGAGCTAGAAGAAAAAATTAAAAACATGAGGAACGATATGTTTTCACACATCGATCATTGGGATTACTAGTATTATACCATTGTGTCTGCATACACATGTATTCATTCATTTTAATTGTTTCATTAAAGCCACGCACAGTTTTCAAACAAATTCAGTTCTAGTGATGAACACGTGACCAACTAAATGCTGCTAAATTCATAAAATTAAAAATTAATGTCATTTGAAATCGGGATATCGAATATCAAAAAACTTGAATAGCATTTAAATGCTTTTGTTTTTTCTCTTTACCAACGTAAACAAAAAATAAGTTGCATGTATCTGGTCTGACAAAACTTTTTTTTCCAGTCTAACAGATCATTTTACTTGTCAGAAGAAAAATTAAATGTCTGACAGTGATTTTTTTTTCCGTTCTACTTTTTAAACGAAACGCTGTTCTGTCTCTTCATTGCTGAAACACAATTGAAAGAAGTTGTGTAAAACTTTAGCGTTCCTTTTGACATTACATGTATTTCACTGCTTCTTACTCTGACAGCAGACAAAAGCGCTATTTTAAATAATTTCGACCCTTTCCAAAGATGTTCCTAAATCTTGTCATTCCTTTGAATGACATGACCATTGAACCACTTGTTATATAAAGGAGAGAATGAACTAAACTTACGTATCAAAAAGTTTACTATTCAGAATAAACTCTTAACAGCACAGGGGCGTAGTGGAATCAGCCGAGGATTGTCGATTGATAAATAACAGAAAACTGGGACTATTTTTTCATCTGGAAATCAAATTATGAGTCATTTCTTGAAAAATATATATTCAAGATAAGTTAAATAAAATTCAATTTAATTTACTTTAAAATCATTTATGAAAATTAAAATTTATTCAGAAAAATGAGATGGACTATTTTTATCGCGGACGTTTCTGCTAGTTTATATAGAATGGAGCGAGTTTATATTGAATATAACAGGTGAGTAATTCGGCCGACACAGAAGCACCACGACAGGCGCTATATAATTCATTGTAAAATTACTGCACTTGAAATCGCGTGACGACCATGGAAGATTGAACATAGTTCAACTCCAGAAAATACCGGAGCCTAAATTTTCTAAAAGAAGGTAGTGATAGACAGCAGTCTCCAAAAATGAATAGTTGACAGCACTAGATTTTATAATACATTTACTATACCAGTGAGATTGAAACAGAACAAAAGAACACGTCTAACACCTCCTTTTAATTTTTCGACATTTACCTAGAAAAAGACTTTCATGGGAATCTAACAACAAAGCTTAATGACAAATGTAACGGCAATACCTTTTATATGGTTAACTTTTCTAACTTACAATATACACGTATCACCTGCATACAGAGTTTCTATCCCTCAATGGATTGAAAACGCTTGTTCTACTTTTTTATCTTCTAAAAGGGGGTATTTATGAACAAACAAGTTGCTGAAAAATATCTGCAGCATCGTTTAAAGTCATCATTTCGAAAGTTTATGGTCGATAGAATGACCTTTTCAGCAAATACAATCTGTCATAAAATCAAATGTTGACTGATGTTTTCGATACTAATTTTTGGCCATTATTAACACACTGAGTTGTAGACAGACTTTTCCTGTTATTTCCCAATCATGACAAGGAGCACACGGCGGGTGTGACCGCTGGGCAGGGGATGCTCACCCCTCCATTGTACATAATAAAAAAAAAAACGGTGCTCCTGATTTGTATAGTTTAATAGACTTTAAAGAATACTTTCCGTTTTCTCCATATATTTTATGTTATTATAAAATAATAGAAAACTCTCTCTCTCTTGCCTCTTGCTTGAATACAGCTATCTTAAACAGTTGGAATTACATAAACCAACAAAGCTGACGCAAAAAGAATTAACGAGCGCCAAGACAAAAAAAAACGACATTAAAATCCATGTTTAGCGCATTAACAGAAATAAGTGAAAAGTGAATAAAGTCATCCGTCGATATTGGAAAAAAGAACACTGAAAAACAAGTGCATGTGAATTGTCGACTAACGTTCATTGTTATTCTTTTAAATACAGAGACTTTTATCCGACACATATACAATCCGACCCTGTGAATTCTGACGTTAAAATTTATTCCCATTTTACTATTTTCCATTTGTTTCTGTTTACACTCTGTAATCCGAAATCCTGCCTATTTCGACGCATAGTTCATCTCCTAGTGCATATCGGATTAGACGGTTTACACTGTGACTCTGTGACGTTAAAATATGTTCCCTTTTTACTATTTTCCATTTATATCTAAATTTTGACGTTAAATTTTTTCCCATATTAGTATTATTCATATATGTCTGTAAACACTCTGTAATCCGAAACTTTGCATATTTCGACGCAATATGCATCTCCAAGTGCATGTCGTATTAGACGATTAACACGGTGTATTGTCATTCAACATAAAATATAGGGTTCAATGAAGACATTCTTAAATTAATGTCATGTTTATGAAGTTTGAAAACAGTTTATAAAGGTCCCTTTTAAAAGTTAGATTAGACTAATTAAAATTCCATGGAAACACATTTGAATTGACTGTCATTTCAATGCAATTATCTTATTTCGAATTAAATATTTAATACCCATTCGTCTGAACATGGTATAAGTAATCCGTGGTTCGTGATAGATGAAACTTTGACACAAAAATGTAGTGAATCTATTGTATGCCACTTTTAATTATAATATGCGTTTTCAATTATATAATTTATCATATATACCAACAAATAACAACCATTCACAAAAACTGTGACAAAGAAGGCAATATTCTCTGCATTAGCAGTCAAGGAATTAAAAGAAAAACAAGATTATGAAAGACAATATTCTTTGCATTTAGCAGTTAAGTAATAAAAAAAAGACAAGATTATGAAAGACAGGGGAGAACGAAGAGATTGATTGATTGATTGTATACTGTTTAACGTCCCTCTCCAGAATATTTCACTGATATGGAGACGTCACTATTGCCGGTTAAGGGCTGCAAATTTGGGCCTATTCTCGGCACTCAGGGCCATTGAGCAGGGAGGGATCTTTATCGTGCCACACCTGCTGTGACACGGGGCCTCGGTTTACACGGTCTCATCCGAAGGACCGCTACTTTTAGTCGCCTTTAACGACAAGCAAGGGGGTACTGAGGACCTCTTCTAACATGGATCCTCACGGGATTGAAAGAACGAAGAGATAAACCGAGAACAAGAAAATAAACAACCATTCATTGAAAACCAAATGTTGTTACAAACGATGAAAATACAATATGTTTGGCTTGATTAGGATTGAGTTATTATTCGTACTCCATTTGTCTTCAAAAAACTCTAAATCTAGCTTTCTGTGATGAATATTCTTACAGAAATGAAAAGTCTGATCTGCAAATATCTTTAAAGGAATACTGTAATTCAACTTTTATTCGTGTGCGAGAAATTTTCACGAGGTTCGCTAGAGCCACGTCATCGCGAATATTTCTCGCCGCGAACGGGTTCTTAAAGTCTCTTTTTCTATTAAAAACAGCTCCAAAAACGGTTTGATCGCGAAAATTAATCGTCGCTAACTAGTTTACCCCCAGTGATTCGCGAAATAAAGCCGTCGCGAATAAAAGTTGGTTTACAGTATTAAACTTTGAATTAACAGAAATTGATTAAGGACTGAATATAATTGTACTTTTTTTTCTCTCTTCAAAAATTAATGCAAAATAAGAAGTTTCATTATAATACAAGAATTGATAGTATAAACATAATCTCATAAAATGAATCTGGTTTCATTTCAAAGTGATAATTTAAAGCCATATATGGCGTATGTACAATGAAAATTATTAGACTAAAATTATAAGAACTTATTATTTGTATCATTACTCTATATAAAGATAGAACTTTTCCGTAAATTACAAAATCTAAGTCAATTGCTTTATAAAGATATCACAATTTAATTTGGATTCTCGGAATTTTCTCCGACTCGGAAGAAAATACAAAAGATTTAAATAACACATTACAGAGAAGATAAAATCGTATTATTAGATGAAACGAGGTGTTCTCCGCGTTCAGAATTGTATGAAAAGCTTTAATTTAAATGTATTAACTATATTTCTTTACTTAATTTTGTATTTTTCAAAAATATATTTTTTTGATCAGTTACGCCATATATGGCTTTAATACTTATTTTAGATTTTTATCGTGATCGATTAAAAAGTCTAGAGAATTTGTATGTTCAATATCTTGGTGTTTTCTGCATTTTTAGTGGACTTTTAGGCTTGAATACAAACTTTCTCGTGATCGCCGGCAAAATTCTTAATATTTTTTTGTAAAATTTTACGGTTATAACAAACTCTGATATAGCTTATTTACGGATATACCGAACTGATTTACAGCATCGAAGAGGTTAAAAATAATGAAACTTAGATCTTTTATAATATTTTAACGTATTTTTAAAAAATCTCAAAAGTAGATTTATTGAATTGACTTTATTTTTGGTAAGTATTTGCAAATTCAATTTATAATAAAAACCTCAGTTAACCAAGATGTATTTTGTGTTTTGCTTCCATACCTTATGCGGTTGTAATACTTGAAGGAAAACGTGCATAATGCTTAAACGCTTTTAAACAAATTTGTTTGCTTTGGCAGGACAAACAATTAATGAAACCCCCTCCCCTGTTTCTCCTTATGAAAAGTGAAGTGAAACAATGTGAAATGTGAAGTTTTTTCAATCCAAGAAATTATTAATCCAATACAAATCTAGAGTAGAGCGTCTAAAAACATCAGATAGATCTGGGATCACAGTTCATGGACGGGTAAGCATTCCCTGGCGACCGGTTACAACAGTCGTATTCTCCTTATCTTGGTCTGGCAGACGGAGAAACTCCGCAGAACATTTATCAATCAATGAATTATTTGTTTGCTTAAGTAATGTACGGAAGCCCGTTGAGGCCAGTTCAGAGTAAGGATGGGGTAATTATAAAAAGTATTTGTAATTGATTCTAATTAATTACGTTTTTTGAAGTAATTGAATGTAATTTGTAATTGAACATTTTTACTCAAGCCCTAGAGGGGCTTGAGTTATCTAAAACGATGCTAGGTCATCGATTTACTCAGTTTAGAAACACAAAAGTATATTATTTTTCTAGATAAAAATATTTCTAGAAACAAAAATGAAGCTTATCTTGAAAACGGCTGTATATTTAAAGATATCAAGTGTTAAATATCGGATTCTATTCTATGGCGAATGAACAATGAGTGAAGCTCCGCAGCCGCAACAGTTTCTATACAGAGATTTCGCGCTTTCCTTTGCGTAGGAATCTCAGGTAACTTTTCACAGTCACCGACAAAGCATCAATCGGCAATCCTCGGCTGACTCCGCTATGCTCCATTCAAACCTCGGATGTGATTAGTGGAGGAATACGCAACAGATCCTTACATTTCTTCGCCGGAAACTGCCTTATCACTCATTTCATATTTCGCTCTGCATAACGTTCTTCGAAAATGTTTCTTAATTTGTGCAGTTCTTTATCGTAAACAGATTTTGATTACATCCTCATGTTAATAGGCTTTGAAAGCAAGAAAAAACTGTTGAGTGTACCACAAAATAACTCCGATTTCAAATGTATGACATTTGAAAGAAATTCAAATAAGATCACATGACTGAATCAGCAAGATGGTAGATTACCGTTGACGTCCGAGGTTATGTGCGAGGTACGAGTCATCCGAGGAAATCCGAGTGACAAAGCATCCTTGGACGATTCCACTGCAGACTCTGAAAGGTGACGCAGGTTACCCCATCGTTAACAAATCTACAATGCATGGCCAGAAAATGTATGGCTGTACCCCCCAAATGATATTGCTTTTCAAGGGCCTGCAAATGATGTGTACATTGAGTGACAGTAAAGTAATAGATCAAAATCAATGTTAAATTCTCTTATTATCTTAAGCTTTCGTAACGGAACGTTTTAAATAATTATACCCCCCGCTTGAAAAGTGGGAGGGTATATAGTAATCGTTAATTCCGTCCGTCCGTCTGTACGTCCGTCCGTCCGTCCGTCTGTCCGTCCGTCCGTCCGTCTGTTACGCTTTGGGGTACCCATCTCTTATCCGCAACTCCTCTAATTCCACTGAATGAAATTTGATGAAACTTTCACAGAATCTTTATTACATATTGCCATTGTGCACCTCCTATTTTACTTTTTGATCCGACACATATTTTGGGTTTCCCGGCCACAGGAAAACATGGACTTTTTCACCAGTTATAACCATATGGGAGGCGGGGGGTATCATTTAGTGAGCTCATCGCTCACAGTACCTCTAGTTTCTTTTGGATTCGTATGGAATATGTACAGCTAGATGAACCCCATCGTCTCAAGCCACGGTTCGGAGTAGGAGAGGATCGTACATTTTGGCCTTGGTTTGCAACGATGGGTGAACCCGTAGTCGCGTGGATTTTTTGGAGCCCGGAGCCCCCCCCCCCCCCTTTCCACTTAGAAAACTTTTCTACACTGAGGCTTGTAACAAGCTATTTAGATTGATGTATTGAATGTGTACGTCATTCAGCAAAAAATACAAAAAAATCGTATATAGTTGAAGTAAACTAAATGTCGACATAACGAAATATTTCATTAAATTAAGAAAGGGCAACGTTACTATGCTCAACTAGAGGTACTGTGAGCGAGAGCTCACTAAATGATACCCCCCGCCTCCCATATGATTTTAACTGGTGAAAAAGTCCATGTTTTCCTGTGGCCGGGAAACCCAAAATATGTGTCGGATCAAAAAGTAAAATAGGAGGTGCACAATGGCAATATGTAATAAAGATTCTGTGAAAGTTTCATCAAATTTCATTCAGTGGTATGAGAGGAGTTGCGGATAAGAGACGGGTACCCCAAAGCGTAACAGACGGACGGACGGACGGACGGACGGAAATACCGATTACTATATACCCTCCCACTTTTCAAGCGGGGGGTATAATAAAATATTCCTGAAAGTGCGTCATGTAAATTCATCTTAAAAAATAGTACGATTAATTATATTTCTTCATATAAATTAAATTCAATATATGAATTTTGTTTCATGTACATGTAGTTTATTCAACAGAAGATTGAACTCAATATCCCTCATCTTATACCATTTTAGGATATTAATGACACTTCCTAATTGACTTTTTACAGCTTGAGTATTTCTGACGTTTTGTCAGTATATACTTGTTTCAATCACTTGTCATTGTAATTAAATTAATTATCCTGAAAAAATACCATGTACATGTAATTTCAAGTACTTTTTCAATTACATTCAATCATTTTATATAATACTCCTGCATGATGTATTGTCACCACGATCTCTCCAGTATATTGTCCTTTATTTCATTGCAAACATATCCTCAGTCCTTCAATTTGACAGAAGACAGCTGGTTTTTTTTTTACTTAGTTTCTTTCTAATCATTGTATAAAATTGGATTTTTTATAAGTTTATCCAAATTTTGCACCACCATTTTTAATAGGTCTATTCAGCTATGAAACACATATTAATAAAGCCCCCATCAATTATACCTGGACAGAAGAGTCCAATATAAAATTTCAAGAAGTTCTCAATTCACCTGAATTTCAAGCAAAAATTTATCATTTCCTAAACAATTCAGATACAAGTACAAAGGATAAAATATCGGGGGTAATTTCTGAATTTGAAAATATAATTTTATCAGCAGCTGACTTGTCTCTAAAAAAACCAAAATTTAAGGCTAGAAATAACAAATATAAAAATAAAAAATGGTTTGATGCCGACCTTAGTAAAATGCGAGCGAAAGTCGTTGCTGAGGGTAAACTTTATTCCAAATTCCCCAAGGACCCAGTTATCAGAGGACATTATTACAAGTTATACAGGGAGTACAATAAACTAAGGAAAACAAAATACAGGAAATTTAGAAGTGATATTATCAATAAACTAGACTCTCTACGCATAAATGACCCCAAACAATACTGGAAACTAGTAAACGATTTAAGGGCAGAAAAAGTGGACCCTGCTAACAAT
>NW_026933498.1:0-5719 GCF_032062105.1 Saccostrea cuccullata
TGTCAAAAATTCTACTTTCTATTTAAATCTATTCATAGATAAACATTCTTCAATTCTACCAAAGCTCATTCCGAAATTCCATATATTTCTTGAGGTATTCTGAAATCAATTTCAAAAATGACCTACTTTCTTTATTTGACATTAGCTTGGGCCCCTGGTCATTCACATGTAAACAGACGGTGTTTGAAGTGCGGCGGAGAGTTGCAGGGTACTTGCAAAATCTTTCAACAATTTAAAGTTGATTTCTTACTCCAGATTGTAACGTAAAGTCCGTAATAATATTCCTTTCGCAAAAAATTAATTTGAAAACGTCGACATCAACAACTACCGCCATGTTGATTATGAAAGTAAATGAAGTCATGGTAGAACGAATTTTTCCCGGAATGCATTATATACCTTTCGAAATTCAAAACAATTAGACCGCTAAAATGTTGTTTATGACTTATTTACACCATATGATCAAATTAAAGAAAAACCTTGTAAAGCTTGAATGCAAATGAGCAAATATTCATTGAGTTTAGAATAAATTCCGGGGAAAATTTGTCCCGTCGTTCCCGCTTTACAATTAGTGAAGGCCCAAGCTGATGTCGAGTAAAAAAATTATTGTCAATTTGGGAATGGATTTCAGAATATCTCGAGAAGTATAAGGAATTACGGAATGAACTTTGGTAGTAATGAAGATTGTTTATATTTGAATAGATATGGATAGAAAGTAAAATTGTAAAGCATTTGATTTAAAAGAATTTTATTGGCGAAAGTAGGTACCCCATGAAAAGAGTTCCATACCTTTATTTTTTTTTTCAACACCCTAATTTTTTTTTTCTAAGCGATCTAAAGGCCTGTGACTAAAACTTATAATTTTTACCAAAATGTCCTGTCCATATAAAAAAATACGTAACACCTATAATAATATGTATTACTGGAAATTTTGGTAAAATTGAAAGGTATGCGCGAGAATTCTTAATCAAAATGCAAACTTCAGTAAAACTGTAAATGGATTCAGTTTATTTTTTCGAATGGATAGCGATGGTCTTTTCAAAGATAATAATTTATAAATATAGGTGAAAGTCTTCACAAAAATAATCTTCTCAAGAATTACAAACAAGAGACTAAACGGCGGATTTGACAATCCTTCTATATTCTATGATTTCAGGGGACTGATCATTGAACCACAATAGGAATCTTAATTTTTAGTCTATTTGATAATGATTCATAATTATTGACAAATTCAGTGTCAAGTTTGCAAGAAATTAATTTCAGGCAAAAAAAAAAAAAAAAAAATAGTGAAAAAAAAACCCTTTGAACTCAAGGTAAGATATCATTTACGAAGACGTATTAAATACAAGTTTAAATTCAAGCATTCAGTATTTTAAATATGGCCCAACTGTTATAATTTGCTTAAAATGCATGTACCCTATCAGAAATTATTTGCCAATCGCTATTTATTTTCACTAATATACTGGAAAAGGCACAGGGGTTTGAAACTCGGAAGTCCTTGGTTGAGCGTCGCGATCAGAAAACACACAGGTGGTACGGACATGTATGTTAAAAAAGAATCTTAGTTTTTTTTATATACTTCTCAGTGCATTTTAGTACATGCTTAATTATCCTAACAATTGCCCTTCATTTGATATTTTCAGTACTTCATTTCTCCAAGAAGAGAACTGGTCTCCCGATTTGTTTGGGAGATGGGAGAGTACGATGAAGAGAAATCTGTAAGATTCTTACAAAATCACTGAAGTTAATCTTTGAATTACGTTTATATCGTTTACATAGTACAATTTAAGTATTTGTAATATGGTAAAACTACAATATTAAAAAAAAAATAAGATGAAATTTTGCTAATATCATACTTAAAAGGGGAAACCATGATAAATTGAAATTTTATAATATCATCTTTTCCCTAACAAACCCTTAAAATTTTGATATAAAATAAAATAGTCGAAATTACTTTCAAATTTATTTATTGAAAATAAAACATAAACATAACTTAATTAAGGCCTTAGTTGAGGTTAGATGGACTAGTTTGTACAAATTACGTGAAAATATTTTCAGATTACTTTTTTGAATATTGACCTCAAGCAAAACTAGTGTCTGTAATATGTACTTTTTTTAAAGGACAGGATCAACCTTCCACCAGTTATGCCCATAGTCCTGTCCCCCAGTTAACCTGAACCTGAACCCAAACCCTAAAACTAACCTGGCTCCCAGACCCTGATACAGGGACCTAGTCTTAGGAAGGGGAGAGGAGGATTGATATTAATATTTCAAAAACGATATTGAGTAACTAACCAAATTTTTACTCTTGTTTTTAAATTTTTTCTCTGAAACCCTAATCCCTTGAAATCAAAAAAGTTCTGTCTTGTATTTGAACATTTATTTTTTTTAAATTAAAAAACTATATATTATGTTACATGAATTTTACAGGAAACATTCCCGAAGATTTGAAGAAACTTCATAGACTCCGCTGCCATCAATAGCTTGGTAAGAATTTTAACATTCTGAATATTGTTAAAACTAGTTAACTTTTGAGCTGAAAGGGGATAAGTTAAAGGTATACAATTTTGTAAGCATTCTTGTTTTTAAAAATTACAAATAAATAGAAGATTCTAGAGGTTTTACAGTAATACTTTTTGTGTGAGATTTAAAATATTTTGGAAATCAAGTATGTATAAAAAGTTAATTTAGTTTACACATTATTTTATTCATCAGAAATAATTATACACTAGGTATTCAAATTTTAATTTTTATTAACATCCTACTAAGACAGTTTTAAAAGTTCTCTTTTTTGGGTTTTTTTCTTTTTACTTTTGTATTCGTTTTTTAACATTTGTTTCTTTAAGAAATGTTCTTCTTTTATTTTGTACATAGTACTGTACATCTTTTATGTTACAATAAAGACATTTTAAAATAAGAAAGTAAAAAGATTTTTATGTTTTGTCTTCGATATTATAATTTTAGTACGTTTTTACGATAATGTATGTACATGTAAGACAAAAAAATAATTTGTTTAGTTTCTTCCTTATGAACTGTTTAATTTTTGGGTTTCTTTATATCATTTTATAGGCAACAGATATGTTGAGCCGAGACCTCATTAAAGCTTTCTATGATGCCGCCAATGTGCCCGTAAAGCGCAAAAAGGTACATGTAATGCAGTTTTTAGGCTTTATGCCAATGTAATTCTAGGTAACCTCAGACTTCGTCTTTACATAAATATTAATGCTAAATGTTATCTTATTTACCAAATATTTTTTCCTTTCTCCACAATTGGACGATGTTTGGACATGTTTTGGATGTTGCTGTAGACCACAAACTGATTAGTGTCGATTTTCAAGACTCTGACTTTTTAAAATAGATGGGTGATTTTAGAGTAAATTATTTTTACACAGATTTTTTTTTATATTGTAATTTTGTAATACTACAGGCAGCTGACATATGGATTGTGTAACACTTCTTTTCCAATTCTTTAAAAAAAAAACCATTTTTGGACACAATATCTTATCAAAAACACGAATTTGCAGCAATTTCATACCTCTATTTGAATATCTGATAAACTTCCCTTTTTTAAGTTTCAGAGGCTGGTCCTCTAACGCTACATAAAAATACTAATATATTTTTATGCAAAGTGGGGCACATCATTTAAACGTAATAAATAATGAGAAATAAAAGAATTTACTTCAGACGACGGAAAAAAGCTGGGGAGGGGGGGGGGGGGTCCTGCGCCATCTATATGCCAGATGTCCGCAGTAAAAAATTTTTAGAGTTTAGACCGTAAGGTTTTAACCATTTCCACGCAAACACCCATCTACAATGAAGGGCATTGAAGTGGTGAAATTTTCCGTTTGAATGAAACGTTCTGAGTCATGTTTTGAACGTCAATTATAACGTTAAGACACGCCCATTTCTTTAGAAACGGAAAAGAAATATTCGTCGTAATGTTTAAGGACACCCCACTCTTCGTGACAAGAAACATGAGTTACACCGAAATGGAGATTTTTATATCATTAGAGAGAAAGTTTGAGAGTTCCTGCTTCTGTAAAACAAATGTTGCAACGAATTTGTCCATAATTATGAATTTATCATGATCATTGGAGTTACCATAACACAGGTATCGGTCGAACACGTGCTTACTCGGTGTTTATATGTAGACCGCCTATTTGATTGGCTCTTATATTTATAGAATACCTGTTCCACAGGTATTCGAATGAACAATCTGACCGAGTTTTCCGATCTAAAGAAATGGGCGTGTCATTGTATGACAATCATCGTTCTAAAGATAGCTCAAAACGTTCCAGTCAAACAGAAAATTTTACCACTTCAATGCGCTTCATTGTAGATAAAAGACACTATTCAGCTTATATGGATCTCTACCCTAGTGCTCCACGTAAACATGCCTGATCTCCGCTCCAGTGGGCATCAACATGTTTTTATTTATGGATAATGGTTTTGAAAGTTGTTTGGATAAAGAATATTTAGAGTGAATACATTTTTGATAATTGTTTGAATTTATTGTATTAAAATATTTTTGAGTAATTTTAGGATTGCTTGTTTGTTAATTAGGTTTAAATTGATGAAATGCAATTTTAAGAAAATCCAAGCTGTTTATTCTTGTATTTTAAAAAGACTCGGACTCAAGTTTTAAAATTGAACCAGGGAGGTATATATCTGTGCAAAGTTTGGTTAAAATTGACCCTGTCGTACTAGAAGGTATGAAAATCAGACAAGTTTATGAAAATGATATGGCAAACAAAGGAAAACCGTTGACTTTTCCCATAGATGAGATGAAAGCTGTTTGCAAAGTTTTAATCTTGATTACTTGAAAAAGGAAGACGCATGTTTATCTGTAGCTGCAGAACTGTATAGCGTTGTGGTTTTATATTTTAGTCTTTGACCATAACGCATGGACAAAGACTAAAAACTATAAGGCTACATATCTTCAGGTAGTTAAGGTATATCCATCCTCACAATTTTAAATTTGAAAGTCGAAAAACAGCATTAATTTTCATTAAATATATAATAGTAGTGTTTATTAAATAAAAAATAGCCAAAAATGTGTAGATTGCATAGAAGTGTATATATCAGCATTAAAAAATGTTCATTTTTATTGAATATATTATAAACGTAAGATACTAGTTTAAAATACATAATTCTGATGCTCAGAGTTCTAAAGTAATTGCTAATTTATAAAATACATGTACTAGAATTGTGAATATCAGGGAAAGCATTTTACATAATAAACAAACGTACAATAAAGAAAATACCTACATACATGAAGAGTTGTAGCGCATATCATTGGCAACATTTTAAAACAGAATAATTGATTAAACAAAGAATACATTTTTAAGTCTTTTACTTAACAATTATTTGCATTACACCCATTGAAAAGCATTCTTCCAAAACATATTTTTCTAATGGGTATAATTTTAAATTAATATCAATTTTTGCAAAAACCTGCATGTGACATCACAGGAGGGTGGAACTGCCATCAAATACAACAATTAATGAGCATGCACAAAAAAGTATCACAACAGTTCAGCTTTAGGATGTCTTTGGGTATTTATTTCTAAAAATAAGATCTTTTGACAATTTATGCTGCATTGTAGGTCCTTTTTTAAAAACCCGAAGTGTTCGGTTTTCCGGTGTCAGTTTCGTAATAAAACCCAATAAAACCATCACGCATGTCATAAAAACAGGAAATTTAAACAGTTCCGCCTATCCT
>NW_026933499.1:0-57070 GCF_032062105.1 Saccostrea cuccullata
CCAAAAAATTAATCAAAATGACGCGCTGTTGCAACTACTATTGAAATAATGACCACTATTGAAATAATAATTTCAATAGTGGTTGAGAGTGCATATCAATAGCAATCATAGTTAGTAACCACTATCGAAATACGACCACTATTGAAATAATTATATCAATAGTGGTTGAGAATGCATTTCGATAGCAAACATAATAAGTGAGCAATATTGAAATACAACCACTATTGAAATAATTATATCAATGGTGGTTGAGAGTGTATTTTAATAACAAACATAGGTAATAACTACTTTTGAAATACGACCACTATTGAAATAATTATTTCAATAGTGGATGAGAATCATTTCAATAACAAACATAGGTTGAAACCACTATTCATATAATGTTCACTTCTGAAATAAAGATTTCAATACGGATTAAATTATGGTTTTTTTTTAAGTATTATCAGCAACTATCAAAATAATTATTTAAATCACTTTTAAAATTAAATTTCCATAACTATCTAAATCTTTATTTAAGGACAAATGATAAAAAAAAAATATGGATGCCTGGATTGGTATATGTTTCTTGGTCTGATTTCATTAAAATTTGGGAAAATAATAAATTTCTAGAATATATAGAAATGTTGCCTCACTACAACTATCCTTATTAATCTATACATTTTAATTATCAATCTATATATTTTTCACCTCAAATCCAATTTTTGTAAAATTTTTGGGAAAAAAAATTAAAAATTACGCGGTGAAATGTTTTTTATAAACTGGTCGTATTTCAATAGTGGATGAAAGTAATGGTAATCATATTGAAAACCCTTTCCCCCCACTATTATATAATTATTTGAATAATGCTTGTATTTCAATAGTGGTTGAAACCTATGGTTATCATAATGAAATGCACTCTCACCCACCATTGAAGTAATTATTTCAATAGTGGTCGTATTTCAATGGTGGTTACTAACTATGTTAGCTATTGAAATGCACTCTAACCACTATTGAAAAAATTTTTTTTTTGTGTCGAAACACTATTCTAATTACTAAATATTCTTTTAATTAGTTCATAAAGCATGTAACTAGGCAATTTTTAATCATTTTGTTAAAGCAAAATATACAAAATAATCATAGAGGAACTTTCCCTATGGAGTGTATAATTATGTTTATATACAACTTTTCTAAAGGTTTTTTATATATGTTTATACTAGATATCAATGACAGAACTTGAATTTTAATTTTAGTTGTCCACAATTTATGGACAACACCCCCACTATAGTGAAAACTTTGAAACTTTGATTTGCTGTAGTGAAAACTTTGGAACTTTAATTTACTATCGAGAAAACTTTTTTAATATACCATAGTTAACTATTGTAAACTATAGTTTTTTTCTGTGATCAATAACTTTGATTTATTACCGTGAAAACTTTGGAACTGCCATTTACTAAAGTTATAACTTTGAAACTTTCATTTTCTTTAGTAAAAAATTTGGAACTTTGTTTGCTATAGTAAAAATTTTTGGTTCTTAAACATTTTTTTGTTATCGGATAGACGGCAGCAAATCAATATGCCCTCTTTTGGAAGAAGGGGGGGGGTAGGGTTTAAAACTCTCTAAATTATTGTATGCTGTATCCCTTGTACATGAAAATGAAGAGTTTTAAAACAAATCTGCAGGAAACATTTGGAAAATGGACCACCTAATGCTATTTACACCAACTTTCCCGTTAAATTTTCTCGATTTGAAAGCTGATTCTTTTGGAACTGATTCGTGATGAAGATATCAATGCCTGCGTGTTCTCAAAAATGAATTTTAGTCCGGCATTATACATTGTATCCAAATATTGTATCAGGCGCAATTTGTTTAAAAAAACCATCGGTAAAGTTGGTTTCCTTTTCAAAATTCCAGTTCTCCAACTTTTCTGTTATTTTTCCCATTGTGACAAAAAACACACGTCGGGAGTGGCCGGTTAGCAGGGGATGCTTATCCCTCCATGGCACTTGATCCAACTTCTGATGCTTTGGAAGTCCGCGTTTAATCTGTTTTATAATTTTTATTAATTTCTGTTGTGTAAAGTGGACTTTTAAACTTGAATACTGCTTATAATCTCCATAATTTTACTCAATAGTTTTTTACACGTTCAGTTTGCACGGCTTTAAAAATCAATCAGCAGCAATATGTACAAATTTAGTCAGTCGATATTTATAATTAAAGAAAAGGGTTTCCCTTCACAAGAATTAAAAATTGAATAATTTAAGCTATTTGTTACGTTTTAATTTTTTAGGTACATTTAAAGGTCTGAATACAACAAACTTATTCATGACCCTCTACGTATAATTATGATCGCCTCCGATTAAGGAAACAGGATTAAACAAAGTTCTGTACTTTTTTTCCGTATAAACTTACATTTGTAAGCCTCAACTGATCGGTAGTAATGGGGGAAAGGGCTTGCATTTAACCTTTTGATGATCTTGTATACTTTTTCTCCAGTAATTATACTCAGCACAGTGCCCGAAAAATTAAACAACGCATTATCGAATGTGACTAGTTTGTGTTGTTTTCGAATGCATAAATTTTTTGGCAAATTTTTCAAACCTAAATTTCATATAAATAAAAAAGATATAACATTAAGATGAAAAAAATGCAGAGTAAAAATTATAATATATTCACAATCAAAAGAAACGCAAAACCCTTGTTTTAGTTTAAATATTATGTACTGGATATAACTATGCAAAATAAAAGTTAGGGCATTTTAATTTTCCAAATCAGTTATTAAACGGTTGAATGATTTTCATTTCATTACCGGAACTTGATTTTTATCCGTCTTAACAGAAATCAATAATATAGCAATTTTGATATAAATAAATTATTGACAATATTTTGGGTTTTCAAGGTTTTATTTTTGTAAATCATAAGTATTGTACTAAAATCCCGGAAAAAATTCCTTTTTTTCTTCCAGATGTGATGCCTGTATTTCCTCAAAATGACTGAAGGCACGCGTTTTATTGTAATGCTGGGAAAATTTTAAAGCCATATATGGCGTTACTGATCAAAAAAATACATTTTTGAAAAATACAAAATTAAGTAAAGAAATATTACCACTTATACGAGCCTGGTCTCGGATAGGTGAGTTTTTTTAGAATCTATGTCCCTCCATTCCGGATATCTTAAGTCCTATCAGATATATAATTATATTAACCCTTAGTCCCCTTTCAATTCGGATAATTTAGGTGCGTTTACATATACTAGTCTTATATTTAGTTGTTTCCTCCTCTTCCTTTCTCGATAAATCGATAAAACGGTAAGGTCATGGAAAATTTTGTGAAATTGAATTGTTGCAATGTTTTATTTTTTGAAATGAAATAAGGTTGATTTCATGGGTAACTATCACGGTTTGTAATTTCAAGCCAAATTAGACGTGTCGATGGTGTAATTGTACCTTGGATTTGGCCCGAGTTTTTTTGTTTAGATCACGTCGATGGAATTTACACACATGGTATAATCTGAATTATAGATAACAGGAATAATAAATATATGGGGAGTCAAAGGATGGTTTAACGTAAGTAATTATTTTTAGGAGAAAAACTTAAACAATCCCCGATTCGTTTTTTTTTTTGGGGGGGGGGGGGGGTAGGGGGTTCAAGCGCAGAAATATTAATACTAATCCGTTTTAAGTTTTGTTTTCCAATGTAATGAAGTCTGAAGAAGGTATTTACATATTTTCCTACATTTAATAGTCTTTAAATGGCACTGTAATTTTTAATAACATTACAAAATTGCGTAGTTTCACTTAAGCACTAATCAAAGTACTGAAAGTACTAAAAGGATGTTGGTTAATATCATTTGTTTTGAGTCTTTTGCAGTTCGGAATCGTTTCATTTGCTTGCCTGTCTAGGGAAACATTTTAATAAAATGCATAAAGGCATACACGGAGAATATTTTACCAAAAAATATTTTTTTTGGGGGGGGGTTATATGAACTGATTTTTCCCCAAAAAAAAGGGGGGGTGACTGGGAGAGGGCGCTCGAAATGAAGATAATCAATGGTGTAACCCTGGGAACTGTCCCCCTGGTCAATGGCTGTGTAAAAATACAACTTTAGAGTCAGAAATACTGATTAATATTTTAGGGTGAGCTGAAAAATGCCTAACACAAGAGAGCTGTAAATTCGGCTTCATAAACCTTAGGTAAAACAGCAATAATTTATCATTCATATGCGTTAGGCTAGATATGCTGAGTTCAGCCAAAAGCAATGAGTAAATGATATAAGTACAAGTCGCCCTAGCGTATGAAGCTGTAACTACTTTCTCAGGTAGTTTAAATCTTTATTCTGGTCTTTTAAAAATGAAATTAAAATTCACAAATTGATAAAAAAATAAATAAACCTGTTATGTTTAAGTTTTCGACAACTTTTGATAGGAATTACTGGGCCACAAATTAAAGCTTGTAAACAAGCATTTAAATAGAAATATTAATAATTTCAATCTTTGATAGGACTAAATTCTTTACCCTTAAATTCCATAAAGTACATAATACTCTGACATTATATTAAAGCATTTTGTAGTAAAAAAGGATTGCCCATGAAATAGAAAATTCACTAACTAATAAATTAAATAACAAAGATTGCATTGGCGGAAAGCTTTTTTTAATTAAATAAAAATTAGAATATTAGATTATTATAATTATATACTGTGGTGGAAAGATGAATGAAAACATTAAAAATAGAATGACAATGAAAAAAAACCCCTTTTAAGCAGATGTGTATGTATGTGTATATGTATATGTGTGTATATGTATGTATATGTATGTATGAGTGTATATGTATATATATATATTTTTTCATTACGCATGTAATTTTTAAAAAAGGGGGAAATAATTTTACAAAAAACACATTACAACCTTACATGCTAATAGTAATAAATGAGAGATATGTCGAAATAAATTAAGGATTTAACAGTTACACATTTTTAATATATTCAGTTACACAAACCTGTAACATACTCCGGACTCTATATTCTCAGATTTTAACTAATTTCAACATTCAAAGTAGTTGTACTTTGCCCAATCCATTGTCATTTACACATACACACAAGTTGTCCATTACCCACCAACTTATCTGAACTAGTTTGCATGTGTGACAAATCGTAAAAGATTAAGAATCATTGTTTAAGGAAGTTCTCAAGTAACATAAACCAACTAAAAGGCCAATAAAAGAGGTGCCTTTGCTTCCCTTTTTGTCATACATTACAACCTGTTTCAGAGTACATAACCCTCAAAATTAAACTGCAAAAATTTAATGTAGAGTTTTTTATATTGTAGTTATGCACCAAAACACAATAAGCAACAGATTGATGTTGAGTCTGCATCACAAAATCCCTTAATTTTTCATAATCGTAAAAACTCTCAAATTATTATATTATGCCATTTTGTATTGGATAGGATTATATACAAGATCACATAATTGATAAGGCACATGTTTTATCATGATTGCTCAGATAAGTTTTACAAAGCTGTCTTTTGGACAGGTATACCCCCATTTTAGTGATATCAAGTTTTACCAAACTTCTTGGCAAAATTTTGAAAAATATACAAAGAATGATGCACTCTTGAAATGAATTAAACATGTCAAGTATATTTGTATAAAATTGATTCCCTTTTGGCATAAAGGCAATTAAGAATTGTGTCTATCATCTGGTGTCAGCATTAATGACCTAGCTTGAGTTTCAATCTTGCAGTTGGAAAAATGTTAATTTCCGCATTAATATAACAGTATATAAAATTTCCATATGCTCAACAATCTCATAAACATAACTAAGGCATGTAATAATTTAAATCAATTTTTTAATTTAGGATCTTCCTTAATAACCAAGTTAACTAGGTTTAATGTTAAGGGGTTAAGCTGATATAAATTACTAGTACCATTTTTCAGAGATAAAATTATTATTTTCGTGGAATTTTTTTAAAAATACTTATAATTCTTGTTTTTGTCTTAACTGAGTCAAAATGCCCTTTTCTCAAGATGCAAAATAAATTAAAATCCCGGGTATTAATTCAAAGATTTATCAGAGAGGTGGAATGGAAAGTTTCGTTCAACCCCTTTTTAACAGAACTTGCGGGCAGGGTTAGACCTATTGGATAGTTTATAAAATATATTTGTCATTTTTTGTAGGATAAAATATTAAATCACGCTCACTTCAATACGTAATATCCCGAATACCAATGAGTACCTCGTAGTTAACTGACTTACTACCGCTCTTTTGGGGGGGGTGAAAAGGGTCTAAATATCTGGGGCAAATGACATTGTGTACAGTAGTGAAGATCGAATGACAACAATTTAATGCCGAAAGCACATTGTTTTGCCATATATTGAACTCCAAATAGTTGATTGTCCAAAAAGGGAAACTTATAATATTTTATCTGCTTTAAAATGTTTTCAATGAAAATTTAACGTGAAGAGTCCGCTTAGTTAAAAATATCGTTAAAAATTTAACAATTTGGTTGGGTCCCCCAAAAATTTATTAGGCTAGTTCAGCAATTGTTTAGCAAGGTATTCCACTAGGATTTGTTTTTCTCATCCGTCCTTATAAATTCTACAATGATCTTTGCCCTCACACAACAGATGTTTCCTACCTCCATTGCGGAAGATTTCCGCTAAATTAAGTAATCGCGATATCAAGTATTACGAAGCAACTTGGGGGGGGGGTCATTATGTTATTGTTAATGTTAAAAGTAGCTTAAAACCTTATGCTAAGAGGTGACAGTATCGTTTTCCTTTTCCAATTTCGGTATGCCATTTGGGTTTGTTTAGTACAAAACCCTTTAAGACAACATAAGCAACACTTGCGAAGATAGAAATAATTTTCATAAGTATTATTTACTTTTTCACACAAGGAAACTTGGTAAGAGGTTTTGTAATATTTTAAAAACCATGAAAAAGTGACAGCCTTTTTGGTAATATATACAAGTAACAAGGGAAAAATGCAGTGTCGGTAAGTATCAACAATGTTTAGAGTAACTTGTAGTTGTTTTATAAGGTAAGTCCTTGACTCCGTTTGTAAAACTTGTGTAATCACTTGTGCTGTGAATTTATATTGGCGAATGAGCAGGCCCTGGTCGTCGGGGACCTTTTCGTTGAGGTACTGCCGCCGTCACCATGGTTCTTGGCACCCCATTGGTGGCGGTTGCTGTTCCATGATTACTCGTTGAAAAAGATTTATGGCCCTTGCAAGTGGCGTATTCCGTCGCATCTCAACGCAATTGGACAGTGCAACACATTTCTTTTGCTCATTCCATTGTTTATTGACTTGATTGATATTTGAATTGATTGATTGATTAATAATTGATTGATTGACAAGTAATTGACTTGATTGATATTTGAATTGATTGATTGACTGATTGATTAATAATTGATTGATGGAATTTGATTGATTATTGCATTGGTGACGTTCATGCACTTGTGACCTACCCCGTGCTAAACCGCCCCATTGGGGGGTCACATTTTTTGTATTGATTGTTGATTGTGGGGCAGCCCCGTGGTAGTCCCAGCAAATTGATCACCGCGGCCGAAGCGCCAATTAAACAAGCAAAATAACATCCATATTGTTTGTTTGATTTATAGGGAATCTGAAATAATACCACTTATACGAGCCTGGTCTCGGATAGGTGAGTTTATTTCAGTAACCCTATGTCCCTCCATTCCGGATATCTTAATCCTATCAGATATATAATTATATAAACCCTTAGTCCCAACTTATCAATTCGGATAATTTGGTCCTTTACATATACTAGTCTAATATTTAGTTGTTTCCTCCTCTTCCTTTCTCGATAAATCGATAAAACGGTAAAGTCATGGAAAATTTTGTGAACTTGAATTGTTGCAATATTTTAATTTTGCCCATCCACACTCCTCTTGTTTTAGAACAAATACTGCTGTTCTTGTTATGTCATTGTAGCTGAAGACTTCCTGCTTGGCCTGTGTTCACACCATCCCATGTCGCAGTGATAATGTGTGCTTCAATATTCCCTAATGGTGCCCAGCTTGGTCCAGCGTCTTCATCAGCTTGTGTTGCATTAGTGAATTCTGTATGATTGCGTGTTTTGAAAGACTGCCTGTTGGGTAAGCTCCGCATCAACCAATGTAGCGGTGATTAGGTCTTTATTTTACCTATATCGTGATGACTGCCGGTTGGGGATTGCGCCCCCTCAAACCAAAGTCGCGGTGAAAAAAGTCTCTTTTATCTATACCGTGATGACTGCCTGTTTAGGATAGCGTCCACCTCAGCCTTGTTGCGGTTAATTTCGTGTTTGCGTATTCCGTCGCACCTCAACACAATTGGACGAGTGCAACACATATTCTTATGCTCATTCCATTGTTTATTGACTTGATTGATATTTGAATTGATTGATTGATTAATAATTGATTGATTGACAAGTAATTGACTTGATTAATATTTGAATTGATTGATTGACTGATTGATTAATAATTGATTGATGGAATTTGATTATTATTGCATTGGTGACGTTCATGCACTTGTGACCTACCCAGTGCATAAACCGCCCGATTGGGGTCGTCACATTTATTGTATTGATTGTTGATTGTGGGGCAGCCCTGTGGTAGCCCCAGCAAATTGATCACCGCGGCCAGAAGCGCCACATTAAACAAGCAAAATAACATCCATATTGTTTGTTTGATTTATAGGGAATCTGAAATAATACCACTTATACGAGCCTGGTCTCGGATAGGTGAGTTTATTTCAGTAACCCTATGTCCCTCCATTCTGGATATCTTAAGTCCTTTCAGATATATAATTATATTAACCCTTAGTCCCAACTTATCAATTCGGATAATTTAGGTCCGTTTACATATACTAGTCTAATATTTAGTTGTTTCCTCCTCTTCCTTTCTCGATAAATCGATAAAACGGTAAGGTCATGGAAAATTTTGTGAAGTTGAATTGTTGCAATGTTTTATTTTTCCCCACCCACCCTCCTCTTGTTTTAGAACAAATACTGCTGTACTTGTTATGTCATTGTAGCTGAAGACTTCCTGCTTGGCCTGTGTTCACACCATCCCATGTCGCAGTGATAATAGTGTGCTTCAATATTCCCTAATGGTGCCCAGCTTGGTCCAGCGTCTTCATCAGCTTGTGTTGCATTGTGAGTATACTCACCTATTATGTGTCTTACTTTAGCACATATTTCTATTGTAGTGTTTGCAGAAGGATCGATTACACAATGATATTGAAAGTCCTCAGTACAACTGCAATTCTGTTCAACAAGTTCGCACTGTTTTCGTTTCGCTGCAGTTATCTATTCTTCTTTGGTTTGTGGACATGATGTTACATATCCAGGTGTTGGAATTGATTTGTCGCAACAGTGTATCGTCTTCGTTTTAATATATAGATAATTAAGTGTTTTCAGATTATGAGAGGCTCTTTCTGTTTTCAAGTACATTGTAATAGCCTCTCCTCAGCTCTAGTTAGTACTTGTGTTAAATTAGTCATTATGATTTATAAATGTCAAAGACAACTGAAAATATTTTATTATATCTCTACTGTAATTACTCTACAATGAAGCGCATTGAAGTGGTAGAATTTTATGTTTGGGTGAAACGTTAGAGTCATGGTTTGAACGTCAATTAAAATATAATGACACGTCCATTTCTTTAAAAACGAGAAAGAAATGTTCGTCGTAATGTTTAAGGACACCACGCTCTTCATGACAAGCAACATGAGATACACTGAAATGAAGATTTTTAAAGTAATAAGAGAGAGATCTGGAAAGTTCATGCTTCTGTAAAACACGTATTGCAACGATTTTGTCCATAATTATGAATGTATTATGTTTACTGCAGTTACTTTAACACATGTATCGGTCGAACACGTGCTTACTTGGTGTTTATTTAGACAGTCAATTTAATTGGTTATTATATATATGGAATACCTGTTCTACAGGTATTCGAATGAACTATTTGACCGAATTTCCTTTCTAAAGAAACGGCGTGTCATTGTATGACAATCTTCGTTCTAAAGATAGTTCAAAACGTTCCAGTCAAACGGAAAATTTTAGCACTTCAACGCGCTTTATTGTATATAATATCAATACCATGAACTGTCTATTTCCCCAAAAAGAGACTGATTCCCTAATATGAAGACTACTCCCTGGAAAATCAGAAAATCTGAAAATCCATTGGACTACTCCCTCATGAACACTTATAAGTAATTTAAACCAATCAAAGTGTCCAGTGAGAGGAGCGTTCAAGGAATCTTGAGTCTTTGACGTCATACATATTTTGGCAATGTAGCTATGAAGTCAAAGCAATTTGAAATGCTATGCCAAAATAATACATGGCGAATTTTAGCAAAATGAAGACAAAAACAATTCTTCGAAATTTCAGTGAGAATACTTTTTAAAAATAATTGAATTGTTTTAGGACACGATGAGTCTATCATACAATCTGTTAAACCCATGCATTTGTAATTATGCCTCTACAATGTATTTCTACATGTCGGAATATCTGGTAAATAATCAAATCGCCTATGATTTTTAGGTAAAATAAAACAGTTACTGTATGGTACTTTGGGAATTAACAAAACTCTGGTTCCCCTCGGCTGGAGATTATTTCCCGCGGTAAACCACAAATTTGCAACTTCCGTTGTACCCATTCCATAACTGTATAATCTCTTAATTCTTTTTCATCATAATTTTGTATCCAAGTATGTTAAATTATTTAGATTAAATATTTTTATCTTGGATGTAATTAATTTTCAAATAATCGTTCAAACAGAAATAGCACTATTGTATTCATTCCGAGACTTAGTATATAATTTCCTTAAAAAGCGAAAACAATGACTCATTATATCTGTTGTTTAAAAAGCGAATAAAAATTTCTCTTCGTTCTATTTAAAAATGCTTTAACCTAAATATAAATATTTGATAAATCATAATACAAAAAACTTTTTTTTTCTAAGAAAGTAGGATTTCTGACAAAGAAGCGTGTTTGCATATTTTTTTGTTTTTAAATTTGAAAAGTACTACCATATTTAATACTAAGAGTAATGAGAATATATTAAAGAATTCTAATTCTATATCTATATAAATGAATACAAAACCATCAAATGTAAAAACGGAAAAATTATCACAAAGTAGACATACAAATGTACATATTTCATAAATGAGCGCAAGTTCGTTTTATGGATATGAAGGAATTCGAAGTGCAAGTACAGCATGACGTCTCAAGAGGAAAGAAGTGTACTGATAAAACTTACGGGTATCTTTAGTATAGTAATATCTCTCTCTCTCTCTCTCTCTCTCTCTCTCTCTCTCTCTCTCTCTCTCCCATGTGTTATCTGAACAAACAAACATACTTTATCTTTGTATTTATTGCAGCCCAGAGGACTGGGCTGCTATAAACATATAAGTTTAAGTGTTGGTGTATGGGGATTGAGGTGGGAGAAGTTATTCAGAATTAAAGGTTTTCTAAACATTTAAAAGATTATAAATCAGAGTGTTCTTTCCCTTTATAAATTACGAGATACACACTATATTTACTACCATAAGATGAATCTTCAAAATATATAAGTTTTTCATATTTCATGTATAAAGTTGCTTATCATTTACTATCGAAAAAACGACAGGTCCCTCTTTTTAGAACATTGAATTTTACTTATCGCATAAAAACGCACATTACACAGTTCGTGTATTATATTCTTAAAGTGAAATACATTTTTTGAATTAGACAATGTAGGTGATGCATATGTCTGATTTCAATTTAAAAATTTATGCAGCCACCATTTAGGCCTACTTGAGAATTTGATAAAGTTTAAGGGTATCGTTTTTGTTCGATTTTCATTCGACTATAAGTTTTCAAAATATTCTCGACTATTGTCTCAATCACTCAGACTCATGTCTTTTTCATACATATCAAAGCGGTTTGATGATCAAGACTCATTACCATTGTCTACTTTATTTATTTCCCGGGCGACAATTGATGGTTACATCAATGTTTTCTTGTTTGTAACTGTTCTAATATTAATATGTTTTAAAAGTATGATTCTGCCAAATAAGTAATATCATAATATTATGAAAAGTATCCAAGCTTAAAAATTCATTATATAATACAAAATTGGTGAGAGCAAAAAAATGTGACCTATAAAACATCAGATGTGGGATCATGTTTCATGGAAGAGTGAGCACCCCTGTTGTCCGGTCATGTTCGGGAAGTAACGGTAAAATCAACAGTTCAATGTGTATTCAATGGCCTAACAAGTAGTATGAACTACATCAGTCAACATTTGTCTTAAATACTCTTAATAATGGGCTGTATTTCCTGACAAGTCATTGCATCGACAAACTTGAGAAATGATGACTTTTAGCAAAACTAATGACATCCCTGTTTCATCAACTTGTTTTTCAATTACCTATCTCGTTTTACAAATTCTTTGCAATAGAGGATACCCATGTGTATCAAATCATCTGAGAGATAAAACCACGTATGCAGGTGATGGAGGTACATCGACATATTGTTTGTTGGATTTTACAAATAAAAAAGATTCAAGTCATCACGTATCATAAAGCTTGATTGTTATATTACCATTAGCTTCTTTTTTCAAGTAAAATATCCATCTGTTCGTCTGTATTTGTTTTTTACATATTCGACTTCTTCTTATGAATTACCACATTGCATATTTCATCGAAACGTGCCACAAAACATTCCTGGATTCCAGGGGGTTCCAGATTGTTCAAGAAAAGGCGACTTCAGGGGTGGGAGGGGGGTTTAAATGAAGATAATTCATATTAATGAAAAATTTATGGAATCTTTTAAAAATACATAATGCCATCATTATGACCTCAAAGGTAAAAGGAACCGTCAAATTTGGCGCAAAAAATGTTCGAAAAAAGCACGGAAATAAAAATACTTGACACCTTACATGTTACGTGTTCAAGCAAAAATGATCAATAATTAAAATATACAAATGAAATTAACAGTCATTGATTCAATCAAAATGTTTATCTGTCCAATTAAGGCTTGAAATTTTCAATGAGATATAATTGTTCTTTGGCCCGTCGTAATTGTTCATTTCCCTCTATAGGTTAAAAAGGAAAGAAACCAAAGGTCCCTTGCCGCACTGTTGACTGTTGAAAATGTTTGCTGCAAGGCGTATTCTCTGTTAAATACAATTCTGAAACTTGTTTGTCACCCAGTGCCAAGTTTTTTCCGTGTCGATATAGATTTTCTACACAGCATCAATAAAAAGTTAAGGTAAATGCTTTTTGGTAATCATTGTTTTGAATAGCTTGTATAGAATTATACCACACACCTCGGGACTGGACGTCATATCCTTCTGGCTAGAAATACAGAACAATAGAAAGACCCTAGATTTTCCAAAGATTTTATTTTAGAAGGATTACAACTGGTTCAACAATTTCTTTTTTTTTATTTCTGCCAACAGCTGCTTTTTACTATTGAAAGGTACAGCAATGGGTTAAAAGGTAACCCCAATTTACGCTAGTAGTAGGATTCCGCGAAGAAAAGATGTACGCTGAAACCAAAAAATATTTCGGATCGGAATCCTCCAAATAAACAATGCATCAATTGAAGCGTTATCCAAACGATTGTTTATCATATGTTTTTTGGAATAAATCTGATAGAGAATAAATGGAATTTAACGATTTACTTAATAAATATAACACAAGTGAATTTGTAATGAAAATTTATTCAGAAAAAGTCAAGCAACAAAAAGTAAAGTTTGTAATTTGAAAGATAAATCATGTTAGGTCATAAAACACAAAAGCAACTTCAGAATGTTCACACACAGACACACAAACAAACGTTTTGGTAACTCGAAATAGTCCAGAGAAAAACTTTATTTTATTGATGACGAAATGTCCAATACATCTACATCCACGTCCGGGATAACCCACGGCGGATCTTAAACTGACTCTCTCACACAACATGTGGCATTCACTCAAACTTAAATTAAAACATTTACGCAATTTTCACACAGAGTCGGACACTCTTTGAGGCAGAGGATTGACACTAATTCCTTAAATAAATATTGAGTGACAAATTCATTTTTACTGTCTAAAAATTAATTGATTGATAAATAATTGAAGCATATGTCAAAAATAAGCATTAGAAATAATTCTATTTTATAAAATTAAATTTTGTTGTATTGTAAATAAATTTTGTAAAATTTACTTTGTGACAAATACAGTACCGACCGGACACAACCTAACAGAAAGCGAACCCAGAGCGGACCCCGTGTGCGCTGTCTGGGCCCGCTCCGGGTTCGCTCGGGGTCCGCTAGGGCTGACCCCGAGCGAACCCGGAGCGGACCCAAAGCGAACCCCAAATTCAGTAGCGGTCCCAGAGAGCGAACGCGGGTTCGGTATTTCTTTACAGAGCTGTCAATCAGGATTAGCTTTAAACCAATCAGCGCATCAACCAATCAAAATAGCATATCAATCCGACGATTGGGATATAAGATCGAACGTGTTGATTTAATTCGATATAAATGCAAACCCTGTACATACAAGCAAAACGTGTGAATGTGCTGTGTAAATCTATTATGATTACAAAAATTAATATTTAATATTTATTAATTTTAATTCCCCGGGTTGCATTTTTATATATTTATTTTCTTTTTTATTAAAGCAATTATTTAATAATGTTTTAAAATTCCACGTAGAATTATACATGAATATACACTATTAAATATGAAATACGTCTGGTTTATCGGGGTAAACTAAGGTGAAGTGCGATTTCCATAATTGAACGAATTAATTATGCTAATTAATCTCGACATTTAGTAAATCGTACATTGTTTCATTCTCTCAAAATGGCGTAACTATACTTGACAAAGAATAATCAGAGAAATCTAATATAGAAGGGATATTTTAACATATGAATTATGATCTATTATAAATATTGAAATGTTTTTGAACTAATTATTGGGAAAAAATTATTGATAAAGGCGTAAGCAATACGTAGTTATGTGGGTTGTTCGAGAGTTGGTAACGCAAACTAACTGTAGAGTTACACTAAATTGAAGGAATAATCTTTTTATGTATCATCAGAAATTGCGTTAAATTCACGTTCATTCTGGTGAAGTCATTCAGTTTGTTAATACCATAAGGGCGGAATGACTTCAATCTGTGCATCCAGAAGGAAGATTTCCATATACACGCATTTTTTTCATGACCAAGAAGATCAAGAAGATTACCATGATTAAGAAGATCAATAATTTTGATGTAAATTTTGAGTAATTTAATGTAAAACGTAAATTGAGAAATCATAAATAAAACAATTAAATAATTAGAATTTTATAAAGACAATGTGTGTGTGAAATAGGGGGCCTATATTATTCTTATCGGGTCGGGAGAACAATTATTATTTGCCTTTTTCTTTATTCTGATAAAATCATACTCGCTCCAAAATTCTGACCGTGAAAAAAATCTTATATACAGTGTAATTTTTTTTTAGAAAATGTCCGGTAATTATTTATTACGAACTTTTAATGTGTAACTACTATGAATGAAATCTAAATATATCAGATGTGCAAAAGGTTACATGTAATTTATAGATGCGAACAGATGTATTTTTAAACTATATAAAGCATGAATTTTAAAGGTATTTAGTTTAGATTTCTTTCGTCAATATCACTTGTACACCATTCGATACACTGAAAATCAATTCAACACTCTTTCCTTCCTCTTCTTTTTTGTTTTCTCGTTATAACTTAAGAATAATAAATGCCTTATAACCCGCCGTTAAATTAGTTTGAATTTCTCGGGATCGAAAAGTCAATGAAATCAATTATTCATGTACATATAAATCTTCGTCGAATGTAAAGTTGAATTTTAGAAAATTTATCAATGTTCTCCATTATATCACTGTTTACATGTACTGTGTACATATCAGCATCATCGCAAAAACAACAATGATCGATCCATAATACCATTACTGTATTGGAATAAACAAGGGGCGGGGCTAACTGGCGGTGAGATTAAAGCGGGGTCCGCTTCACGCATCAGTGCGTAAAGCGGTCCCAGGAAGCGAACGCCGGGTTCGCTCTAGCAGACCCAGAGCTGACCCCGAGCGAACGCGGAGCGAACCCGGAGCGCACCCAAAGCGCACCCGGAGCGGTCCCAAAATTTCTGAAAGCGAACCCGAAGCTGACCCCAATCGAACCCGGAAAGCGACCCGGGGTCCGCTCCGGGTTCGCTCTGGTGTAAGGTTGTGTCCGGTCGGTACTGTAACTTATGTAATAAGGTATCATTTTAAAACATCTATTGGGATATAAATACGGGTTGGTCACGAGATTAAATTCCATAAATTCCAAAGGAATTTATTACTATTATTGAGAAAAAGATTTTTTTTTAAATCCTATATACATGTATGAGGGTTATCCAAAAAGCCGTAGACAAGGAAAACAGTTTTATAGTTTCTTTTTGTTTAATAAAATTTCTTTCCTTTACATAGCAAAAAGTAACATTTTATGATCATGCATTTCAGGATTCATGATGATATCATATCTAATAAGAAAATTGTGTAAAAGCAAAGAAAAAATGTAAGCTAAAGTGTACACCGCCGCACGCACGAAATTAAGCGTAAATTACCTCTTTTATAACGTCATGATCTCTTTGTCTGCTTCACTCGTGTGTATAACATGTAACATTCAATTTTTTTTCTAAAGTGATAGACCACTCTTGACTAAGGGACTATCCGGTATTTTAAATTCACTACTGTTCGTTTATCTTCATTTGTTTTTTTTTTTTTAGCAGATTCAAATTTTAATCGAAATTTAGTAGAAAGATCGCCTTACATGGGCTGACAGCAGAGAATACACGTTGTTTGACGTCTTTCGCAGTCCAGATTGTTCCCAATTGTCTGCGTTTAACAAACAGTATTCTACTTCTTACATGCCGTAACTATTTTCGATATAGAGAAAAAAAAACTCTCATTGAATATCGTGCCATTTAAAAATAACTTCTTCATGAAAATCTAGTGTGTAATGTCACTTCTGTTCTATTTGTTCCCGTCTCTGATGTATATAAACTATATCCAACACGATTTATTACATCTCCGTGCGCCGGGTACGCGTTTGACGACGTCATTTTCATCAAACTCAAATCCAACGATACTATGAAAATAATTACACCAATCGCCTGTTTCTAATGCTATTTATATAAAATTTTGAAGTATTATTGAGATTTGATTCTGGTTTCAGTGATTTCAATTAGAGTTCATTGTATTATAAAGTACTAAAGAAATAAAAGCAAATGTAATAGGTATATGCGTAAATTATTCCGAATTTTGTTCATGCGCCGACAGGCCTTATGTGGCCTTCATATAAATGGTCCTATTATTACTTATATGAAAGATATATATTAAAAAATTCACAATTTTGAACAAATTATGTCTTTGCAAAATTTGGTAAGTATTGGTTGTATGTTTAAAAATATATATATATTGTCTTTGGCTTTTTGGTACAACCGTCGTACTTGTACATGTGAATTCCTATGTAAAACTTTGCTTGTATATTGTGGTCTTGCCCTACTGCAGAGGGTCATGAGTGAATAATTAAACACGAATCTACATAACTCGGGGATGCTTTCATATACATGTAAATATGACCAATCATGGCTTTGCAGTTCTTGATAAAAACAAGAGGCCCAGGGGCCACAGCGCTCACCTGAGCACATCAGGCTTGAATTTAACCCCCCCCCCTCAGGCATTCATCATTTGAGCAAACTAGAATCTACACTAGCTGAGGATGATTCCATATAAATATCACTAGTCATAGCTTTGATGTACTTGAAAAGAAGATTTTAAAAGATTCCCCTATATATCCATATGTAAAATTTGGGTCGGCCATTTTGGCCCCACCCTAGCTCCGGGGGTCATGATTTGAAAAAAAATGAATCTACACTACCTGAGGATGATTCCACATGAGTTTCATCTTTCCTGGCCCAGTGGTTCTTGAGAAGAAGATTTTTAAAGATTTTTCCTATATATTCGTATGTAAAACTTGGGTCGGCCATTTTGGCCCCACCCTAGCCCCGGGGGTCATGATTTGAACAAACTAGAATCTACACTACCTGAGGATGATTCCACATGAGTTTCATCTTTCCTGGCCCAGTGGTTCTTGAGAAGATTTTTAAAGATTTTTCCTATATATTCCTATGTAAAACTTGGGTCGGCCATTTTGGCCCCACCCTAGCCCCGGGGGTCATAATTTGAACAAACTTGAATCTACACTACCTGAGTATGATTCCACAGGAGTTCCATCTTTCCTGGCCCAGTGGTTCTTAAGAAGAAGATATTTTTAAAATGCCATTAATTTTTCTCTAATTCATAATTATCTCACTTGGAAAAAGGCGTGGCCCCTCATTTGAACAATCTTGAATCCCCTTCACCCAAGGATACTTTGTGCCAAGTTTGATTGAAATTGGCCCAGCGGCTCTTGAGAAGAAGTCGAAAATGTGAAAAGTTTACAGACAGACGGACAGACGGACAGACGGACAGACAGTACAGACAGACAGACGGACGCCGGACAAAATGTGATCAGAAAAGCTAACTTGAGCCTTCGGCTCAGGTGAGCTAAAAACCCATATATATTCCTATATAAAATTTTTCTCGTTCACTTTGGCTCTGTCCCATCCCAGTGAGTAATGAATTAAACAAACTTGAATCTACACTTTGTGAAGACGCTACCAAATTGAAATGACCAAATTTACATTTTTCGTGACACAGTGGTCATTGAGAAGATGATTTTAATAACATGTCAGCAAATTTTCACTTTTTCTGAATTATCTCCCCTCAATGGGAGCGCAACCCTTTATTTGAACAAAGAACTATATATGATCAGACCCAAATTGGGCCACCTAAAATCATCATTTTAGAATCATATTCCAATACCTTTGATAAATATTTGTTTTGTAGAAGAGATATTTTTCTCATTTATATACACTCATTGGCTGTAAATGACGTGAAATAATGCTATTTTGCTATCTAACGAAAAAATCCAAAAATGTGCCCTATTTTTTATTGTTTTTCTTATGAGAAACAAAGAGCACAGTGAAGAACATACATGAATTTTCTGCCACTAACTAGTATTTGATAGATAAATCTTTCTTAAAATGTAAAGTTTGTTTTATTCTACGCTCAATATTTTCTAGAAGAAAAACTGCTTGAAAATAAGCAGTTTTATACAAAATATGCTAAAATGTCGGAAGAACTTTATGAAATCGTATTTATAAATCAACGGCATTTTGATTAAATTGAAAATAACCAATAGATGATGCATGTTTATCTGTACAAATAAAGCTATATATAAATTAAAATTACATTACAATGCTTAGTGGAAAGTTTGGTCAAAAATGGCTCAGTGATTTTGGAAGAGAAGTAAAAAATGTGAAAAGTTTTTAGACGTACGGACAGCTTGACTGACTGACTAAGGACAAAATATGATTAGGAAAGTGCACTTGAGCTTTCAGCTCAGGTGACCTCATATATAAATAAATAAATAATCATAATGTCCTATTGCGCCCCCACCCTTTCCCTTGGGTCATAATTTGAACAATGTAAAATCTACACTACATCAGATATATTTTCACCTAAGTTTTAGCTTTTCTGGTCCAGTGGTTCTTGAGATGAAAAATTTTAAATAACCCATTTTAATTTTTGTCGTTTCTTGATTATCTTCTCTAGGAAAGAAGACTCATTTTTTTTTTGCATTTTATGTTTTACATATCCCTTCACCCAAGGATGCTTTGTAGAAAATTTGGTTCAAATTAGCCCAGTGGTTCCTGCAAAGAAGTTGAAAATATGAAAAGTTTACAGACGGACAGACGAAAAGCTAGACGGAAGGATGGACATTGGATGATCAGCTGCGTCACTTTCTTCTAGTAAATTATACGTGCCAGTAGAAGATACCCCAGTAAAAGACTTCATTATCTTTCTTATTCCGACTATAGTCATAAACAAGGTCATTATCACTATCAAAACTGTGTTAAATATTGTCAAAACTAAAACATAGTTGTATCCGCTGATGTTCTGAACGTCTTGTCTTTGAATGGGTCCAGCACTAAAGAGAAACACAATGTTTCATTATGTAATTACAAAATTCGTATACAGGTTTCCGTACAAACCGATATATATGAGAATATTTTGTCTATCTTATCATGACCAAATTTAATTCATGATGTTCATGAGTATGGAATCCGGATAGGGCCATGCAGTTCACTATCGCATCATCGCACCATCGATAGTTGGGTTGATAATGCGATGACACGATAATGCGATGACGATGAAGCAATGGTACGATAAAGATGAATAATTGAGAATGCAATAATCATGGAAAGAACTATTGTAAAATCATCAATATATTCAGAAACTGAATCTCAACTCAAATCCAGCTATCATTTAAAACACGTGGGACAGCCAGAACATATAACTTACTTGGAAAAAAACGAAAAAGAAACTTTCATGTTTGTATTTTTTTTTCACGTCAGAAATCTACGGGAAAAAGTTATCGCAAGGGCATAAACTTGTTTCTTAGAAAATATTTACATTTGTTTATATCTCTCTTAGATGAACCTATTGAAGAGAAAACATGTTCAATTCTATATGAACTTTATTTGGGGGTCAGAGGTCATAGCACGATCGAATCGATCGGCGAGTTGATATCTTGTTTACATATATTTCTGTCTGTTTTCGGAACTACTAAGTTAAAAGCGATGATAAAGGTAAAATATCTGACACATATAGATATTTTTATTCAACAGATGTTCAATAGATCTTCCTTTGGTGTGAAGAATGTTTTAAAGACTATAATAATAAATAAAGCCGAAAAATGACTTACCTTTTCAACCCTAAATTTCTTTGAAGTTATGTTAAATAAAACAAGGGTTATCAACGCTTTTGACTTCAAATATATTAAAAAATCATAACATAGTAAGATTATTCTCGGTGGGGATCATTGTTCTTACATTATAAACACAGAATTCTTGAAATGGACTGCTGAACATCATTGTAAATGTCCAAATGTTGAAGCAAAACGAACTTTTAAACTAGACAAGTTCTAAGCCCCCTAGGTCATTGCGCGTCACAATATAGCAATGCAGCGGCCCGTTAGTGTAACAAACACAGTTTTATTTGTCTCAAATGTAAATATAAGCTAAAAACAACAATGTTAAAAAGTTCACTAGGTAATGAACTTTTAGTTGGTTCGTGATCAAATCTACTGAGAAGCCCTTCGGGCTTCACAGGATTTGATCACGTGACCAACTAAACCTTCATTTTCCAGAGAACTTTTTAACATTTTTGTTTATTTCTTAATTAGTTTTCCACTTTTAGCTGCAACTTAAACAATTCGATAAAAGTCGATAAAAAAGGATATCAACTGTTCCTACGCCCTTTGAAGTGAAAACGTAGATGGTGAATATCTTGGGTATCTCCACTTATGTATTCGGATTTGAAAGGGAGTTAGCTGTAGTAGTTTGTCCCCTTTCTGATATTTAATTAAGGTTGTCGGCATGCATTTAAATGTTTTGAATGTATTACTTGATAAATAAATCTCTCACCAGTTTTTCTATCGTCCACTGGTTTCTCCATTTTCTGGCTAATTTCAAAATAGTTCATTTTATTACTTCCGTTTGATTTCCTCTCAATAGATCGCCATTTGCGTAATTAATTTTAAACACAGTTTCATCGAAATATGATATTTGGTTTATGAATATTTCTTTGAAATTTCTTTTGTGAATTTCAAACATTTAAAACAAACGAACATACACTGCTTTGTTCAGCTTTATCTAACATGCAGATAACTTCCGTCTCCAATTATAACATCTCTCAGCAATTTAACTTCTGGGACAAAATTTGCAGCTCGCGGTGGTGGCGTCAGTATATGGGTGATAATACTCGTGAAGGACGTCAAACAATATGCAACTTATTATACCAACTCTTCCAAACACTAATCTGTACGGTGAAATATCTGTCGTCTCATGTGATATAGCATTATACGCAAGATTGCCCCAGTCTGTCTGATTTGCACTCATATACGAGGGTCGTTAAAAAATTACGCGGACTCTGCTAGTATTTACTCTTACAGACGTAACGTAATTATAAATTTTCACAGAGATATGTATTTTAATGATTCCAATAATTTTTTGGCAAATCTTCTGTATTTTAAAAATTCTTCTATAATTATCGGTATGATGATATCGCTGATGGAGAAGTACGGAGAAGGACAAAAGATTTGAAACAAAAGCATGCAACAAAAATTAACTAGTTAATTTTAAAAAATTAAACTCGTTAATTTTCTATAATTCGTGATATTTTTTGACAAAGGTCACGAATGCATCTTTATATTGTTCAATTATTATGTATTTAGATTTCTGACGTGATATTTGAGGTACTAACTTTTTCTCCAAAGTGATTCCAGAGAAAACGACTGTGAAAATGACATCTCTTGAATTGACGGAGCACCACATTTGTTAAATTATGTGTAATGCTCAAGATATCGCCAACATAGATGCAAAATATGCATAATAAAACATGTAGTAAATTAGGGTATTTGTGACATTTGTCTACAAATAGCAGATCGGATTTTTAGAACGTTAGACCTCTGTAAAAAGTTATACGGGAGGACGGGAAGATTATCGACGAAAACTTTATCCGAACCGTAAAGAACGTGATTGAAAGTCACCAATGTCTTACTATATCTCATAAATACCTGCAGATTTTGGTTTCAAAAAAAATGATTTACCTGTTTAATAGATTTTAAGCTTAGCAAGAAATGGTGCATGGATGTTGAGTATAGAAGGTAACCCAAACTGTACAGGAACTCTTGGGAAAATGTTGAGAAAATGAAAGTTAAATCAAATATTTTTATAATGCCTGTGACGTCGAAGATTTTGCCGCTCCATGACTTAATGATATGTCCTGATAAATCCCCCAGATATTAGTTTACAACATTTAGATATGAAATTTTGAAGACCATATAAGTAAAGATTCTTTTATTTTATGTGTGACAATTTTGCCGTCAAAAATTTTTTCTGTGCGACAAGTCCGCTTGATTTTTGAACTGCCCTCATAGTTTTACTGCATGTCTTTAATTGTGTGATCTATTATGTCCACCATTACGTCAGACTGCAAAACTGTGATGTTCTCAACAAATGTACTAAAACATTACATATTCGTGCTCTGATTTCGGAAATGGTCCTGCAGTGTGAACTGCAATTCTTTTAAGGTGGCTCATTAAATCCAGAAATTATTTTAAATTTCATTACAGCATCATTTTTAATGTAGATGTCAAATATCCAAATGGAGGTATTGATATCATAAACATTTTTTAGTGAATTTTTAAATCTTTTTTTTTCTAATTTTAGTGTTTTATTTCAAATTTATTATTACCAAAATTCAAAACTTTCAGTGTCAATTGCTCTTCTTTAAATAAGTACACACAATGAAAATACCTCATAATACCTAATATTAATTTTATTAGAAAAAAAAAAGTTTTCTCCTAAAAAAAACAATTAATGTCATTTTCTTTTTAATCTGTGCATAAAATATTTATAGAATGAGTTCTGAAGGGACAAGGAATGTATTTTATTGAATTGTATGTGACAAATGGAATGAAGAATGTTTTAAGAATAAGCATAATAAATCCGTTACTTTGTTTGAATTACTGTTTACATCATTGCATGTTTCGACTATATTTAAAGCGATTTTAATGTTAAGGTCATATTATAAAGGTACCTGTACAATTCGTCCCTAGAGAAAACAGCCGAAACACTAGAGATTTGTTTTTTGTGTAGTAAGTCATCAGAAAGTGGTGTAATGAGCCTCCTTACATGTTTTTTTCTTAGCTCAGGAAATTGTTCATGTGTGATATCTCTTTTCCTCACCTAACAAATATTATAAGCTGATACAAAGTCCTGATTATACTGACGTATTATAAGAAACAATAATGTGGATTTCTTACTAGTATTCTCGTTATAATGCTTTTTGTACTCCTATATGTCATACCACAGCACATGACAGATGTTTCGAATTCGTAGTTAGCATATTTTATTTCCTCATTTTTGTCTACGAATACACATCACACCACAGATAATGCACAATAAGTCCCATCTTGATTACCAGAATTTACTCCGAATTTTCTCCAGGTATCACTGATACTGGAGTTTTTAAAAATTATTTTCCTGCCATTGAATTGATTATTACTTGCATTCACCTGTGTTTACCCCGATTCTTACGTATATATCATCATGGGCTGCGTACGTGCTTTTGCTCTGCAGTTCTGTTAGATTTTGTGTTTAGAGAAAGCGTATCATCAGAACATTACGAAGTATTTAAATGAACATCGTTTTTTCCTCATCAAATACTGTAAACATATTACATTTGGTGGTGTATTCTTGTTATCGCTTTTGGCGGAAAGATACTCCCGCTAATTCAAGTATATCGCTAAATGTCTTAAACATTGATAAACATCGAATAAGAACATCAAGAAATATGCTAAATAAAATCTACGCTAACTTGTTTAAAAATCATTATCCGCTAAATATCGTACACGCCAATATAATACATTTACAGTAACAGGTTAAGTTTTAACACACTTTCATGGTCATTATCTGTAGAATAATTCCTTAGTTCTTTCTTACATAGAAAAAGAACCTCTGATTGCCGTTGTTTTTTTTCCGAGTTTACATTATTTGTAGTTTACTACTTATTTACTCGAGATAATGTATCAGCACTTCCATGTCGTTTTCCTGTCCGGTGTTCGATCTGGAACACGTATGGTCCAAGTTGCTGTATCCAACGCGCAATTTAACTATTTGGTCTATATCTATATCTATGGAGCCAGATAATCAAGAAAATCTGCCACTCGGTCAAGTTTGCATCCTTAATAGTTAATGCATTCAGTCGAAATAATCAACACATAATCTCCAAGATTTTAGATTTTTTTTTCGGTACTTACACAAGAGGTAGGACCACAGGCTATTAGATCTCTAAATCATGTCCTGTTCTTCCAGTTTTCGGAGGTCCTAGTTCATGTTTTTTCTCTTCAAATTCTGAACTCCGAGCAATGGTTCCTTCAAGGGTACAGTGTACGTCCTCTTTCAATTTGATGAAATGCCTTCCAATCGTACATGTAGCAATTTCTACGGGTTTACTGGGATCTGCAAATGAATCTACTCCAGAGAAAAAGTTTATAAACTTTAAATTTTGATCGGTTGTCATATTTTACTGACATCACTGAAAACTTATTCTAGATGAAACAAATGGAGATATATAAATGCAATTGACTATCCTCTGACGTCCTTTTAATTTGTTCACTTTCGGGATAGTCACAATTGAAACAGCATCCTACGAATCAAATACTGCTCTTCCAGAATTCTTTCTCACAAGGCCGCTTAACTTACTTCTGTGCCGATGCACTGTCTCGACACTTTCAGGTTTAAGGGTTTCTACTACCTACTTTTATTTGCATTTTTCTTTTAAGGACAGTTTCCATAAAAGTGATGTTTTGAATTATAGTTGTAGCAAATTTCATTCTTAATGCACCTTCATTAATTTGTAGCTCACTATGATGCGTGGGACGATTTACAGAATCATTAAGTCTGTAGAAATGTCTGTAGACAGTCAAACATGATTTTGACTATTTCTAGAACTTCTGCCTTCTGTTATTCTAAATGCATTGCCGAGGCTACAGTTTCTTGTAGCGTACTTAGTCTCATTCGCTTTAAAGAAAGGCGGAATTCCTCGTTACAATCACAGCTGTCTACGAATGTCTTTAGAGTGGCTGCCTCAACATAAACAGGGGGGGGGGGGGTTAAGAAGGATGGGAAGGGGCCATAGGGTGTAAAATTCAATTTCAGAATATCAAAAGCTTTATGAGATTTCGCCTGGAAGGAAAGTTTTGCACAGAATATATTCACAGAAAGTATGAATTTAAGACCTTTACCTTTTTACCTCAAAATGAATGGAGGTCTTTGGCTACAGGGAATTGTGGTATAAAGTTAATTAAGGTAGGACAAAACACCCGTTGATTCTATTTTAACCTATGTCTTAAAAAGTACTGGAAAAAAAATATTATTATATTGACAACAATGAATGATCCCTGTAAGAAAAATAATATGTTTTTGGCATGTTTGACTCATATTTTGTGAAAATATCAGAAAATCCTAAAGTATATATTAGTCACTTGAGGGTTTACATTTTGGAATGTTTTTTATGCTACAGTCCCTGTAACATTCTACTTTCCCACCAGAACGGTGAACGAACGCTGAACGAACGGTGAACGAACGCATAGCGAACGGTGGGTGAACGATGTGCGAAGGCTGAACGCAACTTGGTGAACGATGTGTGAACGGTGAACGGTGAGTGAACGCAGAACGCGAACGGAGCGCGCACGCGAGATGAACGATTTATTCAGAATGCCTCCATCTTTTCCTTGCATTGAGTTTATTCTATCATTCTATAATTCTAATTTCAGGCTCTTAAATATAAATTAACAATAAATGAATGAATAAATAAATAAGTACTTTAAAAAAATTTTGTTCTGTACATATATGTACCTATGTTTTAAATCGATATTTTTATAACACGATTTTAATTGCCGTAAAACGTGTTAGTTTCCAAACGCGTGTAGATTAAATATAAAATTAATCTATTTATATAGTAAATATGCTTATTCTTTTCACTAATAAAATAATGTGGACTTCTGAAGATAAAACTACTACTGATAGAATGAATTAATTACATTGTACGCGGTTGAAACAACCAAACATGTATTTCCGTGCCAAGGCAATTCAGGGTAAAATAACGGATTTTTTTAAATTCGCAATTATCTGTTGACGTTGACTGTTATCGTACTCTCGTTTTATTTAAATGCTAATGAAAAATATTCCATATTTATGTGCCTTTTGTATTCTTTTATGACGATTATTTTAGCTAACTTCTTCATGTATCTGTAGACATTCCTCGATCGTGATTATACTCGGTCAAGATTTTGGAAAGAGGCATTCAATTTATTTGTAATAGATTAAATTTTCAAAACTAAATAAGTAATGTGCTGTCATAGTTTTTATTAAACAGAGAAATGTACGAGAGAGAGAGAGAGAGAGAGAGAGAGAGAGAGAGAGAGAGAGAGAGAGAGAGAGAGATAACCCCCTCGATACTCAGATATCTGTAGTATCAAATAAAAATTCTTATTATTTTTCCTAAATATTCCAAGCAGTAAAAATAATCTTTTTTTATATTTAAAAATCCATTTGACAGAAATCATTGGCTTTTATTTTCTATCATCAAGTTCACACAGTTCACAGGAAGTTCGTGTTAGTAGCGTGTTTGTCCTGTGAATCAAAATAATTCGACACAGTGGAGGTTTGGAAATCGCGTTTCACCGAACATGCCGAAGGCAAAGGGTCACTTAGTATTTTATTTTTAAATTTTCCCTATCATTTCTGATTTTTGCATTCCTACAGAAAAAAAAAATAAATAAATAATGGGAAAATATACGTGGAAGGATTAAGTTTTAAATTGAATTCGAAACATATTCCCTGCCAATTTAAAATATTACTGTCTGCAAAAGTTTATTCTAAAATACTATAAATTTGTTTGATGACTTTTTGATGTTGGTCTTAAGACTGGTTTTCTTGTGTTACAATACACATTAAATTTTTTTTAAATATACTGAAAAACTCTAAGAATTTTATTTCGAGAGAAAAGGCACCGGGGGAGGGGGGTCTAAATTATACTTAATGGCAAACATATATTTAAACATATGTTTAGGTACAGTGAAGGAAGGGATTTTCCTGCTCTAATAATAGACTACTTTAAACAGTTGGTCTTTTCAAAAATTCAAAACCACACTATCAATTTACTAGCTCTAGAGATATTTAATTAACTGAATATTTGCAGTACTGGTCATAATTCTCAAACCTTCGTGTAGTTTAAAATACGTATTACTGTAGAAATATTTTTTATGCATTCTTGTCCTGTAAAAGACTTGGATTAATTATCATACATGTACATCCATTAATAATTTGTCCTCTTTAAAATTACAACAAATTGATGCCGTGCATGAAGCATTTAATTGTACATTGCCCCTTTTTTAGTTTAATATATGAGCATCGCTCTACATACGTGTAGGTACTTAATGTGTTATTTTCCAGGGAAATTTCATGAAAAAAGTAACAGCTGAGTTATAATAATAGAAATATAAATATCATAGATAATTTTTGCAATGAAATAATTATTCTTCAAACACGATATCAAAGTTATTTAATTAAAAACGTGTAAATCCTTACCATCAAAAAGATAAGTCCTTTAACTTCGGAGTTCCGAATGACAATGAAGACTGAACGATAAGTGAACGGTGAACGCAAAGTGAACGGAACGAAGAGCGAACGTTGAACGTTTTGTGAACGGTGAACGCGAGTGCACGGTGAACAGTGAACGCAATACTGTGAATGAAGAGCGAACGGTGAACGCACGCTGAACGAACGTTGAACAAATGGTGAGCGAAAGAAAAAATGTGAAAGTAGAACATTTCAGGGACTGTAACTAAGTGTAATAAAAAAAGCATGTGACAGTCTGTTATTAAATGTCGTGTAACTTTTTACCCATGCAAAGTAGAGGAATGATATTTGGACACGTATATAAGGAGTCTCCATTCTTTATGTACTACAAAGGTCAAGATCATATCAAGAGGTCAAAGGTCAAATATTCTGACGTCATCTACTGAATCTTTTAGTTTTTTTGCCATTTAAATTTTTTTGATCACAAAAATATCTAAAACCGCCGGTTTAATTTTCTTAATTTTTACACATTTCATTCTAGGACCCATTTTGATAATTCTGTTGATTTTTCGAAAAATTGAATGATACATTTTCTCTTTAGAAAACTTAAACTGTGTGATATTTACATATGAATTTTCAATTCCGACGCTACATATGTTCTTTTATTACTTAATATTTTACTTAAATTTTCCAGTATCAAGTTGACTTACTAGCTTAAAGCAACAAAAAGTATATCTTTATTAAAAGTATTACACAAATTTGCAAAAGACTAATTGATAATTCTAAAAAAAGGCTCATTCTCAAGTCTAATGTCTGATTTCACAATCTTCGTACGGGGATCTGATAGGCCATATATCAAACTATGTGGGCAAAAAATGTGCGGTTGAATTTCTTTCATATCATACCTAAAGAGAGATTTTGTATCCTAGAACAAATTATCAAAGTTTCAGGAAAATTTAATTTGAGGAAAAATTTGGCCTATCTATTGTGTCCTACCTTAAATACCATTGCAAAATCTCAAAAACTTCTCGAGATATCGCAAGAAATGAAAACAGGCATTTTTTAAATTTGTGACCTTGACTTTTGACCTCAAAATCTAAAAGGATTTAACCTAATCCAGTGGGGGTTATTGTGTAAAATGTCATTGCAAAACTTTTAAGGCTTTGCGAGATAATGTGTAAAAACTAAAAGTTGGAAAAGACAGACAGAACTTCAGAGATACAGAAAGATGGGTCTTCAGAAAAAACTAAATGAATACCCCACCCACTTTCAACAGGGGACACTAATAATACATTTATGTAAATTCATATTCTTGTATGTTGATAAAGCTCCCATTATACTTTTAGCCTGAAACCTCATCCCTACCACGTCTCGCCCATTGTAAACGGTTAATAAAGACAAATCAAATTTAACCTATATTGACTGTCTTTTTTTAACAATATCAAGGAATACAAATAAAATTAAAATATCCTAATGCAGCCACAACGGGTTCTAAATTATTTGGCTGGATTAAACAACATCTCGGATTACAAAACATTTATTAGACCTAAGATCATTGAAAGTGATTATAAGTTTATTTAAGAAAAACCCACAATGTTAAATTGTTCTCTGGGATATGAACTTAGTTGGTCACGTGTTCAAATCCTGTAAAGCCTGAAGTGCTTTTCAGTAGATTAGTTCAAGTACCAGCTAATTTCATTTGCCAGTGAACTTTTTAACAGCTGTGTTGTTTATTGCTTATATTTACATTTGAGACGAGTAAAACTGCATTAATTAAACTAACCGGCCGTCGTATTGCTATGTGGTGAAGTGCAATGACCGAAATGTTGTTTGGTCTTGAATGTTTGTCTCGCTCCGACATTTGAATGTTTACATTAATCGTCAGCAGTCCAGACTAGGAGATCTCTGTTTATAATGAAAGAACAATGATCGCTTCTAAAAATAATCTTAAATGTCTTATTGCATGAGTTCCTTACATATATTTGAAGTCAAAAGCGGTGGTATCGCTAATTTTAATTTTATTACATAACTCTAACGGAATTTCGGGTTTTAAAAGATTAGTGCGGTTTTAGGCTATTTATAGTATTCAAAACAAATTTGCATCGCAAGAATCTCTTGATTGAAGATTATCCAATAAAGAATGGCATTTGTGTTTCAATCATGTTTTCTTTTTTGTAGCTAATAATTTAGAAATATTTCAAATCTACTTGCACCATGACATAAATATTTCGGCAAAATATCATCTCGCCATGTGATTCTGTCACGCTCTGACCTATGACCCCCCAAAAAAGTTCATACAGAATTGAATATATCTTCTCTTCAATTGTTTATCTAAGAGAAATATTTTCAAATGTAAATATATCCTATTTGACAAGATTTTTGAATACACAATATAAGGATTAGACCAGCTTCACGGTACAAGATATAAATAACATATTTTAGTGATACGAACTTGACATTATCAATAACTATTGCTCCATTGCCAAAACAAGTAATATGCCAGCAGAGAAATCGCTATTCAGATATATATCTATTCAATGAATAATCTTATATATCTTTTTAAAAGAATCAAAGATAGCTTACCTCTCTGTCGTTGAATTAAAAATCTCTTCACTTTGTTTCGTCACAATATCATAACATTCTTGATCTGTTCAAAAATATTTCATTTGAAAAATATGACACTCCTGTAATAAATAAAAAAATCTTACCTATACTATGTGGCAATTTCTCTACAAACACATGGGAAACATTGGACGCATTTATGAAGAAGCCAAAAAAAAAATCAAGATACCTGTTTAACATGAATTTGTTTCTCATATCGCTAACGTGAAAGATATTAAAAATCTAACAATCCGTACTTGTGAATTGAGACCTGTTCAATCAAATGAAATAAGGAAAGTTTTTTTTGTAAGAAAAATGTAACTGATTTGACATTATACTGGTTTCAACTTATGAATTACATTTATATGCATCTGTTGATCGGTACGTCAAAGGACAGGTCTTACATTTAAAGTTTTGGTGATCTTGAATGCTTTTTCTCCCGTAATTGTATTCTGCACAGTGTCCTGTGTGAGAAAAAAATAACACATACCTTTTGACAATCCTTATGCAAAGTATACTTGAAAATAATGAAGAAGATCTTGCAAAAAAAAAAACTATGAATAAGCAGTCCATTACTCAGTAGATTTTGTGCATGCATTAATGCATTTAAAAAAACGTACACGAATATGCATCAAATACATATTTCTATCTATCTACAGCCACATACCGATGATATTCCGGACAGGAGCACATACTTCGACTGTGGCATTAGCATAAGGGTTGATTACGCAGTGGTATTGAAAATTGTCTGCAGTAGAACAACTCTGCTCTACAACATCACATTGTTTTCGTTTAGCTGCAGCAAACCATTCTTCCTCCGTTTTTGGACATTCTTTTACGTAGGCGAGAGTAGGAATAGATTTCTCACATGAATTAATTGCCTGAAAGAAAAACAGTAAATTTTGTCTTCATCAAATGTACATGTAGTACTTTGCCTAACTATGACACGCCATTTAATGAATTATTTTCATTATGTGTGCATAATCTAGTTATTATTTACCGTTCACGGTAGCCTAGTGGTAGAGCGTTCGCTTCGTGATCGGGAGGCCCGGGTTCGATTCTCGTTCCCGGCGCCGCGTCAAACCTAAGACGTAAAAATAGGTAGCGACTGTTCCTTCGCCAAGCGCTCGGCATCAGAAGTGAAAGTCACGGGTCTTTCGGATATGACCTTAAAAACGTAGGTCCCGTGTCACGGTAGGCGCTGGCACGATAAAGAACCCTCAATGCTCAATGGCTCTGAGTGCCGAGCATAGGTCTAAATTTGAAGCCCTTCACCGGCATACGGTGACGTCTCCATATGAGTGAAAAATTCTCAAGAGGGACGTTAAACAATATACAATCAATCAATCAATCTAGTTATTATTCCCTGAGGATAATATAAGAAATGTTCATAACTACATGTAATAAATTAAAGGTGCCCAAAGTATCCATGATATTATGTTGAAGTTAGAATATTTTTATTATAAATTTAACTTTATTCTATAAACACTATACATAGGTAATCATTCATTGCAGACGTCTTCATTCTTTATGCATGTATGCGTGTTAACGTTTTTGTTTTTCGGGATTTTTTATACGCCTGTCTTAAGACGGGTGTATTATGTTATAGTCTCTATGTCCGTCCGTTCGTCTGTTAGCCTTTTAATGTCTGCATGGGTCATATCTTTGATACATTTAGGTCTCCAATTCTCAATCCTGTCAGTTGATACATTTTGGTTAGAATGTATGGCACGCACTAAAAGTAGCTAAGTCGCTCTGACCTTTAATTAAGATGCTTTAGCCAAATATGAAAAAAATCTTTTCGGTTTATAACTAGAAAGACCTGAAACTCATAAACTTGTCAAATTTATAAATCTCCGGAAAAAGGTGTGTCGCAACCTATGTGAAATATAAAAAAATGTTCTTTAGTTTTTGACACAATCTTAAAATATAGGTAGTCATAGATTATAGAGCTTACCTCAACGAATGTTGTCTTTAAGTAAGACAAAGTCACACAATTAGCCAACAAAATGTGTTCATCCGAAAATGAAAAAAATTATGCAATTTTGATTTGATACTATGGAATAGACCTTTATAAAAACTTCAAACTACTTCATCATCATGAAAACATAATTAAAACCCAGCATCTGAAGCAAGTTTGAGAGTTTTATTTCTTGATACATCAGTTTGGTTTATATGAGCGCTATTGTTAATTGGTAATAGACCTGCACCCATAACTTTTACCAGTCAGGTCCATTATCTGAAAAATGTATGTCGAATTCAGCATCTGAAGTCCATTAGTGTGCATTTTAAGATGTATCATCCATGCAAGTTTGCTTCACACATTTCTCAAAGTTACTTGGAAATGAAACCTGTATAAAAAACTAACCTTTTCACTAATCCAGAAAATATAGGTTAGAATCAGCATCCGAGCCAGCCTGGTAAAATGCACCCTTAGATGTATAATCCATGCAAGTTTGTTATTAAAAAGCTCAGTTACTTGGAAATGAATTCTGCACCAAAAACTTTGACCTATTCACTCATCCGGGAAATGTAGGTCAGATTCAGGATCCAAAGCAAGTCTAGTTGTATACATCCTATGATGTATCATCCATGCTAGTTTAGTAATTATAGGGCTCATAATAACTTCGATATGAAACCTGCATCACAAACTTAAACATTTTTTTAACTGGAAAATGTAGGTCAGATTCAGCATCCGAAGCAAGTCTGGTAGTATGTCTCTTAAGATCCACGCAAGTTTTGACATTATAGGGCTAATAGTATCTGTTAAATGAAACTTGCACCAAAGACTAACCTGATCACTCAACCGGATAAAAAGGTCAGTTTCAGCATTCGAAGCAAGTCTGGTAGTATGCATCCTAAGATATACCATGCATGCAAGATTGGTCATAATAGGGCTCATAATATCTTTGAAATGAAACCTGCAACAAAAACATTAACGTGTTTACGCATGCGGCAAAGTATGTCAGATTCAGCATCCAAAGCAAGTTTGGTAGTATGCATCCTTAGATGTATCATCTATGCAAGTTTGGTCAACAGATGGCTCTCGGCTATGTTAAGGACCGATATGGAAAATGTGACCTTAGCACGTACTGTTTTAATATACATTATTTCTTTTTTAAAATTGTAACAAAGCTACTGAATACCCGTAGAAAATGTAATATAGTCAGGATTCTCCACATTTGGAAATTTAACCAAGGAGGAAGCTGCGCGAAGGTTAAATGTGACCAAAAACACGAAAACGTGTTAGTCATCCCAACCTTCAATAATCAAAGATTGATTTTTAATTTTTAAACTTTAACCACAGAAACACCAAAATGTTGAAATAGCCAACACTTTCAAAAGCTGAAAATAATTTTAAATTTAAAAAAAAAAGATTATTAAGCTTACTTCACAAATGTATCAAAATTTGCCCAAAATTGTAGTTACCTTTTGAAGGAATTTAAAGAAAAACTTTTGATACAGTAACCATGGCAATTTTATTCAGACTTTTTGCAGCCTGTTGTATGAAATGTTTTGTTTAAATATGACTAAATCTGATGATTGGGTAGTATTTCATTTAAGTTAACACACAAACGAAGATTTGGACCAGTGTCCCTTTTCTAAATATTCTATTTTTCTTTATATTGCAGTGTTTGTTTTAGCAAAACCTGGTTTTTCCTCGAGGCATGCGAGGTGTATGGCAGTCGTAGTATAAACACAATTAACTACTTAAGTCATTAAAAAGTAGGTGTCAGGACTGAAATGCAATAAAATTTAACCATGGCGGCAGCCGATTTTAATCATGCATAACGCACATAGATTTAACCATGGCGGGCCGCCATGGTTAAACCCCTTGTGGAGAATCGTGATAGTTATCCATAATGGACAGGACTTGGCCCTACACAGCACAGTTATATCGCATGTTTAGCTTTTTGTCACGTGACTTGTATAAAAATAGAATTGTTAAGTTGAATGAAGGAAATGGGGATAGTGCAAGGGCATACAGGCCTACTATATGAGAAATCAAGGGAAAATAGATGTTCAAACAAGGGTTTTTTTTGGAAACTGAATTTATTTTAATTAAGCTGTTTTATTATCACAGAACTTAAATACTTATAGCATAGAATAACCCACTCTGTACTGTATGAAGTTTGGTCCCATCGATGGACAGTCACGCGGTGAATGCATAATTCGGATACTATATTTAGGTCATGAACAAAGATGGTGTTGCAGAAACTCGTGATTATTCCCTGAACATATCGAGAAGGACATTTAATACCCTCGTTATGTCTAAATATAGATACAGCTACGTAGAGGACTATGTTTACGACGAGTGTTTCCTGCTTGATACAGCAGAGCACTTTCGTCGTTTTGCACGAACAAGAGGCCCATGGGCCACATCGCTCACCTGAGCACTGTGGCTAGGAAAAGCAGAAATTGGTTTATTATTGAAAAGTTTAAATCCTAAAGTAGTCCCATGACCAATCATGGCTTTGCTATTCTTGGTAAGATGATTTTTAAAGAATTTTCCTATAAATGTCTATGTATAACTTTGGTCGGTCATTTTGGCCCCGCCCTACCCCTGGGGGTCATGATTTAAACAAAATCATGAATCTACACTACCGGAGGATGCTTCATTATAAATATGATCCATTATAGCTTTTCGATTCTTGAGAAGAAGATTTTTAAAGAATTTTCCTATATATTTCTATGTAAAATTTTGGCCCCGCCCTACCCCCGGAGGTCATGATTTGAACAAACTTAAATCTACACTACCTGAGGATGCTTCTATATGAATATGAGCAATTATGGTTTTGCTATTCTTGAGAAGAAGATTTTTAAAGAATTTTCCTATATATTTCAATGTAAAACTTTGGTCGGCCATTGTTGCCCTGCCCTACCCCCAGAGGTCATGATTTGAACAAATTTGAATCTACACTACCTGAAGATGTTTCCCCATAAGTTTCATCTTTCCTGGCACAGTGTTTCTTGAGAAGAAGATTTTTTAAACATGCCACCCAATTTTTATTAATTCCCAATTATCTCCCCTTGAATGATGGCGTGGCCCTTCATTTGAACAAACTTGAGTCCCCTTCATCAAAGGACTTTGTGGCAAGTTTGGTTGAAATTGACCCAGCGGTTCTGGAGAAGAAGTCGAAAATGTGAAAAGTTTACAGACAGACAGACAGACAAACAGACGGACGCCGGACAAAATGTAATCAGAAAAGCCCACTTGAGCCTTCGGCTCAGGTGAGCTAAAAAGTTTGCATGGAACAACAAAAAGCACAATAACCAAAGCAGCATTTTGAAAGATATACTGTAGACATCGTGCGGAAATATTTTTCATGAAATAAAACTGCGTCTCATAATCAAACTGTTAGTGCTACATCCAAGACATTTCATTTGTTTCAAATCAAATCTTGGCTACTAACTAAGAGACCAGAATTATTCAAAATTGCAATAACTACAGTATGTAAAAATAACTTATTTAAACAATGCAATAACTTTACTTTCCAAGACAAAACTAAATAATGCATTAGTTTTAAGTCACAGCAAGGAAAACAATTCAATCCTGCATTTCTCTTTTATAGTTATTATTCAATTAACCTCTTGACATTCTCTCTCTCTCTCTCTCTTTCAAAATATATAATTGCACTTCCATTGCACTTCGAACCCATTCTCTGGTAAAAGTACTAGTTGGAAGCCCACCAGCATATCCACTAGACTATTTCGGACAAGATAGTTTTTGAGTGTTATTGAATGTACACATTTTGTATTTCGTTTGGAGAATAATTTTTATTCAATTTTTGCTTTTTTCAAAAATATGCCTCTTTGAAAAAAAATCGGAAATGGCAGTTTTGATGAAATTGTTCTGTTTCAAGGAGGCACTTTTTTCAGAACAGTGGGAATTCCCTATTCAAACCAGAAGTCTCTGTGAGACTGTAGCTCTACTGGTTTGTATCAAAAACCATTGCACTATTTTATGTATCTTTGTATAGTCTACTTGTGTGCCAACTTATTTTGAAATCAAACTAAAACTGTAGAAGGAGTGGCGTTTTAAAGGAATTTCACAGAAAATCCTATTTTTAGTAACCATGGCAACACCGTTCATCGAAATCTAAAACCGATGCACTATTCTATGTATCTTAGTGTAGTCTACTAGTGTGCCAAGTTATATTGAAATCAGACCAAAACTGTAGAAGGAGTAGCGTTTTAAAGGAATTTCCTAGTAATTTCTATTTTTAGTAACCATGGCAACACCGTTCACCGAAATCAAAAACAGATGCACTATTCTATGTATCTTAGTGTAGTCTACTTGTGTGCCAAGTTATATTGAAATCAGACCAAAACTGTAGAAGGAGTAGCGTTTTAAAGGAATTTCTCAGAAAATTCTATTTTTAGTAACCATGGCAACACCGTTCATCGAAATTAAAAACCGATGCACTATTATTATGTATCTTAGTGTAGTCTACTTGTGTGCCAAGTAATTTTGAAATCAGACTAAAATTGTAGGAGGAGTAGCATTTTGAAAAATTGTTTACAGACAGACGGACAGCTAGACAGACAGACGGACGGACACCGGACGCATTACTGATTGCATAAGCTCTTCTGATCTCTGACCAGTAGAGCTAAAAACGGAAAATCTGATATATTTTGCGGTGAGATTAATTTTCACATCATTTTATGGCAAAATGGAAGTCAGTACGCAGCTTCCAAATATTGTTTCTCGTTGTGCTATATATTTTGATGCAGTTGAAAAAATTAATATGACTTTCTGCAACATAAAAAATCTTTTTTTAATCTGCTACACATTTAGGGAAAATAACAAAAGAACTGCAACACCCTCTTTTAATATCGCAAGGGCATACCCTAGTTGAAATTATAAATTCAAGCTATTAATTCTTTCTGCATACTTTGTGGCTTCTAAAAAGTGCTGCTACTTTGACTATGATTCGCGTTTACATAGTTAAATTTTCAGGTAAATAAGCCAATGTCAAAATGTTTGATTTACCAAATATTTTGTGTACTTATAAAATCACGCCCTCTATTAAAAGAAAGCAGCAGCACTTTTCAAGTTAAGAAAAATATCCTTTAAAAATCGAAAAAATGGTTCTGATCTATTCGGTGTAGGCCCTTGCAAAAGTACGATTTTATGAGGCATCTCATTGTAAAATATACGTAACCTGTACATTAAAAACACGACATAATTAATAAAATACATTCTCTTGATAGTTAATGAATAATTGCACTAAACAAAGGATATACATTGGTATTAATCGACTAGTTGAAACCTGTAAATGATATTCCGTTCAATAATAAAACGCATTTTTCATTCTTAAAAAATTCTTCAGTCTGCCTCTCATAGCACATGAAATACGTCATTTTTACCCAAATGACGTCATGTTTACAAGTTCATAGCGATCAGTGCTTTGTTTATAACCAGCTACTTGGGATTTAACTAGCATTTTTTTAATGCATTGATTTTTTTTTTTTTTTGCTGTTTATTATTATGAGAAATACATAAAGTCATATTTTTTTGTGACGTCACAGTTATTTTTCCCGTATCATTCAGGCCCCTCCCCCCTTAATTAATTTTTTGTGGCACGTTAAATTGTCCATGACGTCACAATTAAACGTCTATATAGCGTACAATGAATTTGAGCTCTGACCTTCCTACACATAGCTGAGCTTCAAGTTACTCGACAATGAGACCAGACCAAAGACTGCACAAAAAATGTTAACCTGCTCTAAAACATTAACCTGGTCATAATTTTGCTGAAACTGCAACATCTGAAACTTTGACTGGTACAATGAAACACTCTAGAAGACGTCTTTCATGCATGTCTAATCAATATAGGACATATAAGTACTTAAAAAATAAAATGCTCCAAAAAACTTCATCTTAACCCTGGACTCCGACACTGACGCCGACGCCGAGGGGTATTACATAAACTTCCCGAACTTCATTGAGGTGAGCTGGAAAAATGTTAAATTAATGCAGTATTCTTGTTCAAAAATGTTAAATCCGGCAAAAAAAAAATTATAATATACTTCATAGCAATCTGTAATAAATGTTTTGTTATGAAAGAAATTCCATCTCTCCCATGGGCATGATTATCAAGCACTGGTCAAGAAGAAATTTGATAGCAGAATTTGCATGCCGAATAAGGGAGAAAGTAAGGAGTTTATTGTCAGGAGCTAATTGGTAGAGTGTTTCTGATGATGCACTGCTATATCTTTTGGGATTTGGGCAGAAGAAATTGGCCTGAAAATTTTTTTTGTAAAAAAATTCTTGATGGCTTGTTAAAATTTCATGATAAATTTGGTATAATGTAATTTACACAAATTTATGTTGCAAAATACAATGGATGATTAAAACCGTGTTAATATTGTATAATAATATTATTAATATAAGTAAAACGTGAAAATTTGGCGCATACGTATTTTAGCGCAAATGCAAGTAGGGATACATTGGCGCAAATAAATGTTAGTGCTTGCACGTGTCATTTAAACGTACAAATGTGATATTTTTTTTTTCTTATCCCCACCCGTATTTGACTTTTTAGTTAGTCAAGCACGGAAACACAATAGCACTCCGGGCCCCGTATATAAGTAAACATTTGTCAACTTTACCGTGGTGTTGCAATCACATGGACGTGACACAATGTTAAAGTTTGTTTTATTTTTTTTTTTCATTAAAGGAAGTGGAGAATTATGACAATTTGTTTTTCATATCAAAACGATACATGCACCAAAAGAAAGTTACTTGGATAAACGGTGATTATAATCAGGTATTGTCTGCAAGCTCAATCGGCATGCTTGATTGATTATTTACCTCGAGGCGATAGATGATTGACACACCGAGAAGCCGAATTTTGAGGGTGCTAATGAAAAACTACCAGGTTAAGAATTATAGTTTTATTAAATTATAATTTGGCAGAACTTCCTCGATCGAACCTACCATGTACAGTGCTAGTGTGTATATAAAATCCAACGACCCTTCTACATTACGTAATCGCGCATTCTGGTTTAACACACACACAAAAATAAAATTTAGAAATTTGTTAGCGCTCAATAAATTTTAGCGTTCAGAGGCTTTTGCGCCAAAGGAGCTAAAATTAGCAGCGCGCAAAATATTCTTGTTTTACAATATGAAGTCCCTATCTGGTTAAAAAAAAATGGCAAAAGTTTGAAAACGCTATTTTTAGGATAAAGGTCACTGTCAAGGTCACAAGGTATGACCTAGGTGTCACTAACACTAGAAGTCTCATCTTTCACTGTTTAAAAGTTATGGCAAAGGATAAAGTTGACAACAAACAGACAAGCAGACAGATAGGAAAAAACAAAATCGCCCGAATTATCTATTCGAGCCATAAAAATTGCAGAGTGCCATGTGACTCACTCAGAATTTTATAGTCTGAATATAGTCTAAAAATATTTTTTTTTTAATTTTTATTGGGCTTTAGCATAAGGAAGGATATGGAAATAACAACATATTCAATCTCAACGTCCATTAAACAAATATACAAAATAAGAGCAGAGCAAACACGGACCTCCGAAACATCAGAGGTGGGATCAGGTGCCATGGAGGAGTGAGCATCCCCTGCCGACCGGTCACACCCGCCGTGTGCTCGTTGTCATAATCAGGAAATAACGGAAAAAATCCGTGGTCAATCATAAAAATCAATCATAAAAAAGTCATTATTAAACGGGTATTTGTTAAGCTTTAAAACAGTCAGTTGATAATTATATGTTTTTTTTTTTGGTTTAATTAATACCTACGTACATCAGAGAATATGTATGCAAACCAAATACGATAAGGAATGGAAAAATCATTAAAATTTGTGTATCAAGGTTACCTAATTTTCTTGCACTCTTAACAATTTATGATTATTGAACAATATTTGACGGACGTATCATGCTGTGGCGGGGCACTTTATTTAGTTTTTTTTTTTTTTTTTAGAAAAGATGGCATTTCTCATGCAACCTGAAACAAACAAAATAATTATAATCTGAGACATTAAAAATGTTTAACAATATTTAATTTCCATTGCAAGTGTGGATTTGCAATAAAACAAGGGTCTTTTTGTCCATAAGAGTGAATGCCAGTTTATTGGATACTGTTGTTATAAATATTTCAAAGAGCTCGGTAAACCGTTCACTTTTTGCATAAAATGGCCTTGTAGATACACATGTATGGCAGTTGATGTCCCCTTCGAAGCATTACAAAAATAAAGACTTGATGTTTTCATTTCCTATTAATTTTTTTTTTTTTTCAAGTCCGGGTCTTGGAGAACTGGCTTTATGAAATAACATTGTTCTTGAATTTAAATGTAAACAGGTATAATTGATTAGTTTCAGTGAAGAAAAAAATATGAGCACACCCTCTAATCTAATAAAACAAAACATGCCTTTTAATACTCAGAAACAGTTCTATCATATACAAGTTTAGATCAGAGGTTGCACTCTATAATAAATATCAAAACGTTGCTTTGAAAATTGGCCGTTTTTGTAGACTTTTTCAGAAAATGAGGAAATTGACGCATTTCCTGACGTCAAAATGCATGGACTAGCCAGAAAATTACGTCATTTTATATGCAATCCCAAAGATCTAAGTCAGATATTCAATGCATTGTTAACTAAAAGCAATTTCAGATTTTTTTTTCAGAAATTCACAGAGCCCAAATGGCAAAGGGGAAACCCTTTTTCCTAAAGGATATGGAGTTAACGAACAGTATTCAATCTCAAAATCCATAAAACAATACAGAATAGGAAAGACTTAATTAAAAAGTTACTTCTGAACTAAGACATAAGTACATAGACAATATCCAGTGACCATGGAAAAACGTCGACGGGAGCTCATACCAATCATGCGCCAACTACGTAGCGAGGGGGCGCATGTAAACTTGTGCGCGATAAATTAATTGTGAACGGTCGGCAGTATGACCCGGACAATCATAGCGACATGTACGCAGAGGAAGAAGACTGGGACACGAACGATCCTATGGACTATGATATGAACGCAAATAATAACCAGAGCCACGCTCCATCGCAGGGAACTGCAATGGGTTTCAGATAGGAGTGCGTGGCCGCCACAGCCGAGCAGCGTGACGTTCTTCATCGCGAGTGCGGCCGCAGCAATCATGTGACTGATAACTTTGTAGAGGTAGAGAGGTCAGTGACTTCACTTCTAACCTTTCGTTCATAGTTTGGAATGTAAATAAGGGTATTAGACAAAAGCTGAAAGAAGGAGTTTGTAAATATTGTAAATAAATATGATATTATAGTTCTTTTAGAATGCTGGATCTGTGCAGGTGATGAATTATGTATTTATTTAGATGAGTACAATTGTTACACTTTCCCTAGAAATTGTGGAAGAGGGGGAGGTATTGTCATTTTTTATAGAAACGTGCCCAGTATCAGTGTTAATATTATAGAATGTTTTTGCAATACTGTTATCTGGCTAGAAATTAGAAAAAAAGTCAAATATAAATGAAAAGCCTATTTATTTAGCTTCTTGCTACATTCCACCAGAAAAAAAGTACTTTTTATAAAAAAGAAGATGTAGATATTTTTCAGTATTTAGAAGAATCAATTTGCAGATTTGCTAGCAAGGGAAAGGTTTATTTAACAGGAGACTTAAATGCTAGATGTGGTAACTTAGATGATTTTATAAGGAACGATATGATAAATAAATCGATAACAGATAACATACAAGCTTTTACTGATTACGATTTAGATACAAACGAGTCTACAAGGAACAACAGTGATAATTTTGTGAATAATTTTGGTAGAAAATTGATAGATTTGTGTAAAACCACTGGTATGCGAATAATCAATGGAAGACATAAAAAAAGATCGAACATGGGGGTATCACTTTTTATGGTGCAAACGGTATGAGTACTATTCACCCCTACTAATGTTATTGTGATATAAATTCAATGCACGTGGTTTAGGTTGATCTATTCAAAGGTTATAGGGTAGAACCGGTTTTATAAATAAAATTGGCAGTAAACATGATATTGCTATAGCCTGTTTCTTTTGAAAACATGTCCTGTTATAAATGTTTCCAGACCTTTCTGAAAGACTTTCATATTTTCAACTGATAACGGGTGGCTAAAGTAGGGGGTGTTAAAATAACAATATATCTTATCCTCTTCGGCGAAAATTAAAGCCCACTAGTGACCAATTCGCTGGTTAAAAAATGTGTAATATCATCTACACCAGTCTGATGAACCTTTGTTTGCCTTATATGGCTATTGTTATTAATGCGCACAGAGAATCTCACCACCAGCAACTGACCAATCGTTGAATGAATAGCAAAGTTTACGCCAAATACATTAATGTTTACATTTACTTCGAACACGTGGTTCAGGTCAATCTATGATCATGTCAATGGATTGCAAAATAAAAAGAAAATGTTCTTTTGAACAAAATACAAAGATAAGAAACTATGTAGTTTGTGTCTAGTTTAGAACATCAGCGCTTCAAGGGTAAGGAAAACGAGCAGCATCTTTTATGCATTTAAATGGACAAAACTTGGTTTACGTTCGTGATCACGTGTTCAGCCAGGGATTTCACCTGGCAATTGTATTCACCGATAGTACAACAAAGGAATTAAAACAGACGCAAATCGCTTGTGCAGTATCACTTTCAGAAACTTAGACTTAAGCCGTTTATTTAACAAATGAATTGTTTGTTATTACAAGCATGAAAATAATATTTTTAAACGCTTTTCAGTTACCATAAGATTTTATTTTTTTTCAAGCGTAAAATTCCTGTAGTATTCGTAGTAACCCATAATGCAATACTCATTCAGCTGATTTGTCAGTTAAAATAATACTGGTGCCTCATTTGCTAATCTGACGCCAACAAATATAGTCCCGGTTCCCATGCAAAAAATATTTGTCCAAAAAGAAATTTAATTCATGACTGCAGAAAATTGTATTATAGAGAATACTAGCTTATGTAAGTTTGAATGAATGTAAAAGAGATCGATTGATTGAAGTACATTTCTACCTATATTATCAGCTGATTCTAGGGTGGTGAAAACTGAAACGTAACATAACTTTTCTGAGTACCATGCTTCCACGTGCTAGTCACTTCCTAACCACATTTCCGTGAATAATTTACCCTATCTCGCTGAAGTCTCGCTTTCTCGCCAGAGCCACTGCCATAGCTACTCTGAACTCATCGGGTTTTATAATTTGCAGAACACCGAAAAATAAAAGGTTCCGAACACATTAGTAGGGGTGCTATTGATTATCTAATAACAAAGAGTGAAAACGCTAGTAATATTGTAGATTTTACTTTAGGAGATTTTTCTATTTTTTCAGACCACGCACCAATTATTTTTTCTATAGGTGGTGCATATAAAGAAAGTGAGGTTGTTTGTGGTCAAGAGCAATCAGGTAGAACGGTTTTTGTCCCCCGCTTGAAAAGTGGGGGATATTAATTTGGGTTTGTCCGTCCGTCCGTCCGTCTGTCCGTCCGTCCGTCCGTCCGTCTTTCTGTCTGTCTGTAACGCTTTCGTTTCCACACGATATCTCGAGAACCCTTTGAGCTTTTGCAATGAAATTTAGCACAGCAACTCCCAATGGACTAAAGAAGACCCCTATTGATTTTGAGGTCAAAAGGTCAAAGGTCAAGGTCATAAATAAGCAAATTCTTCTGTTAAAACACTTTCGTTTCCACACGATATCTCTAGAACCATTTGAGCTATTGCAATAAATTTTACATAACAACTCCCTGTGGCCTAAAGCAACCCCTATTGATTTTGAGGTCAAAAGGTCAAAGTTCAAGGTCGTAAATTTATACATTCTGTCTGTTTTAACACTATCATTTCCGGGGGCATTTTTCAAAAAGATTTTGAGCTTATGCAATGTAATTTTATCCAAAAACCCCCCCTAGGACTCTCTCGCCCCTCTCAAAGTGCCCCGCCCCGTTTGTTGCCCCCCCGCTTAAAAGTGGGGGATTTTTTTGGGTTTGTGTCCCTTCCGTGCCGTCCTCTGTCCGTCCGTCCGCCCGTCCGTCTTTCTGTTGTCTTAACGCTTTCGTTTCCACACATATCTCGAAAACCCTTTTTTATTTTTTGCAATGAAATTTAGCATAGCAACTCCCTATGGACTACGGAAGACCCCTATTGATTTTGAGGTCAAAAGGTAAAAGGTCAAGGTCATAAAAAGCAATTTGTTGTTAAAACACTTTCGTTTCCACATGATATCTCGAGAACCATTTGAGCTATTGCAATGAAATTTTATATAACAACTCCCTGTGGCCTGATGAAGACCCTATTGATTTTGAGGTCAAAAGGCAAAGTTCAAGGTCGTAAATTATACTTTCTGTATGTATGTAATACTATCATTTCCGGGCATTTTTCAAGAAGATTTTGAGCTTATGCAATGTAATTTTATACCAAAACTCCCTTGGACGTCTCTCGCCCCTCTCAAAGTGCCCCCCCCGTTTGTTGTCCCCCGCTTGAAAAGGGGGGATATTAATTTGGGTTTGTCCGTCCGTCTGTCCGTCCGTCCGTCTTTCTGTCTGTCTGTAACGCGTTTCCACACATATTGAGAACCCTTTGAGCTTTTGCAATGAAATTTAGCATAGCAACTCCCATGTGCCAAAGGTTTTCAGTTTTGTCTGAATTACCAGCAAACAATAAAAATATAATAAATTTGGAATGAATGAAGAATTATAAGAAAAACCCAATAAAATATGGACATTGGGAATAATATCCCAAAAAGATTTGAACAGTTATACCCAAATAATGCATTCTCGTATGTACACTTTTTTTGTATCCAATAAGCAGTATCCAATAGGACTTGGACTTGATGTACCCAATATATAACCAAATTTTGTCCGTCCGTCCGTCCTCCGTCTTTTTGTCTGTCTGTAACGCTTTCGTTTCCACACGAATCCGAGAACCCTTTGAGCTTTTGCAATGAAATTTAGCATAGCAACTCCCTATGGACTAAAAAAGACCCCTATTGATTTTGAGGGCAAAAGGTCAAAGGTCAAGGTCATAAATAAGCAAATTCTGTCTGTTAAAACACTTTGTTTCCACACATTCTTAGAACCATTTGAGCTATTGCAATGAAATTTTACATAACAACTCCCTGTGGCCTAATAAAGACCCCCATTGATTTTGAGGTCAAAAGGTCAAAGTTCAAGGTCGTAAATTTTTTCTGTCTGTGTGTAACACTTATTTCCGGGCTATATTTAAAGAAATTTAGCTTTTGCAATGTAATTTTATACCAAAACCCCCAGGACCTTTTTCGCCCCTTCAAGGTGCCCCGCCCCGTTTGTTTTTTGAGTTTTATAGTATTACATGTCGCTATTTTTAGCGCAGGGGCATAAGGAGAGTTACTGCGTATAAAACAGGTTTCGGCGGACTTTTTGTTTTATTACATCTATTAGAACTGTTTAATAAAGGCTAAATAAATAAACACCATGGATTATGTAAAAAAAGAAATCGAACATAAAACTAATATTTGTTTTGACTTCAGTTCTGCATATACTTTGCACCGCGAAAACGATTCCGTGGTTAGTGGTTATGTCTCTCGCTTCAAATGTGAGAGGTCCCGGGGTCGAAACTGGATGTTCCTTACCTTTTTTTTTTTTTAAAAACTTTTTTTTTTAAATAAATGATAGTATTCAGCATGTGAAATGAAAAAATTATGAGGTTATAAAATCATCATTACAGTGTGATAAATATTCCCTATAAAAAAATCTTCTATACACAAAATAAAGATAATAAAGAAAAAGCAATCAAATCTTTATATGAATATTGACATACATGTATTTTATTTGCTTCAGTATACATGTATACATTTAATAATTCTACAAATTCAGTCGGGGGGAGCCGACTTTTTCCCAAAGGGGGGACACGAATTTTTGAATTAGCTTGTTAAATCAGTAAAATGGGTTGAAGAAAATGTAACGCAGATAAATACTACCCTCAATAACAACTATGAGTTGTTTTCTGATTGTCTGATTCATTCGTTTGATAGCACAGAAAAAAAAATTAGTGTGTTGAAAATTTTAGTAAAACACTATGTGATTTAATTCTACCATATTTAAAATTATACAGAGTAATAGATTTTTAATATGAATAGAAATATTAATTAAAACATACTGAAGATAAACCATGGTTTAATAAGAGTGTAAGACAAAGTACATAGAATATGAGACAGCTCTAAACCATTTCAATATTCAGAAATCTACTGATAATAGATTATTATTAGTTAATAAAAAAGCAGCTTACAAGAAAGTTATAAAAAAAATGTAGACACAATTATGAGAGACATCAAAATAATAAAATCGAGTATATTGGGAAAGTATAACCTCAAAAAATTTTTACAAATTGTTTGAACGTAAGAAGGGGCAAGTAAGTTCAGATTTATCGGCTAACGACTTCTTAGAACATTTCAAAACCTTGCTTGAATGAATACCGAAAACAACAGGAATAATGAATTTAATTACGTAGAGACACAATCATCAGTATACTGTGAATTAGATCAGGAAATTACGGAACAAGAAATTGAATATGCTATTGATAAATTAAAAAAATTAAAAGCAAAGCAGAAGATTGCATGATTGAGAATTCTTCATTCATTGTAAACAAATACTCATGCCTATTTTATGCATGTTGTTTAATAAAATCTTTACGTCAGGCCATTATCAAGAGAGTTGGGCTACTGGGTGTATAGTGCCAATTTTTAAGAAAGGGGATAGTAATAATCCTAATAGTTATAGGGGAATTACACTTGTTAGTTGCATGGCTAAATTATTTACAAGCATATTAAATAATAGACTGATAATTGGGAAAAGAGTATAACATAACTATAGACGCGCAATTTGGATTTAAGTCAGGTGCAAGACCATTGATGCAATATTTGTTCTACAGCATTAGTTAAAAAATTCTTAAGGAACAAAAGAAAACTTTATTGTTGTTTTGTAGATTATCAAAAAGCCTTCGATTATATCAATAGAATTAACTTGTGGCTTAAAATTAGTACTCAGGGTTTTCAAGGGAAATTATTTTGTATTATTAAATCTTTATATGATAATATTAAGGCATGTGTAAAATATAACAGTTTACAAAAGGGTTTTAAAATTACGTCTGGTGTGTTACAAGGTGAAATTTTATCACCATTATTATTTTCTATGTATTTGAATGACTTTGAACGTCACTTTATTACAAATAATTGTCCATCAATCGAACTGCAGATGATAAATATATTTTTACTGATGTATGCAGATGATACTGTTTTGATATCTGACTCAGCTGAGGGTTTCAAAAATGTTGGATGTTTAAACATAACAAGGGAGTGGAACTATCTGTTAATGTTGAAAAGACAAAAATATTAATTTTACCGCAATAGTCGTAAAATACTGGAAAATGAACGTTGGATATACAACGGTTGCAATGTTGAAGTTGTTAATCAGTTTAATTATCTAGGTATGTTATTTAATTATAATGGAAAATTTACTAAAAACACAGAAACATTTTTCATGTAAAGGGAAAAAAAGCTATGTACGGTGAAAAAATAGTAAATTCAGGGACTTGCATTTTAACGTAGAAACACAATTAGCTGTATTCGATACTTATGTTAACAGTGTTATGAGTTATGAGTTATGGAGCTGAAGTATGGGGATTTCACAAGGGTCAAGACATAGAAAATGTTCACTTAAATTATTGTAAAAGAGTCTTAAAGGTCAGACAAAGCACTAGTAATGATGCAGTTTATTGTGAATCAGGTAGATTTCCACTTATACTTGAAAGGAAAAAGAAAATTTTGAAATACTGGGTGCAATTAAAATACAGTGATAATTGTATATTACAAGCATGTTATCAAAATATGGTTAAAAATTATGATGAATGGATTGTAAACATTAAGAAGGAATTCCAAAGGCTTGGTTTAGCTGACATGTATACATGTAATAGTGATTGTATTGATAATTTTTTGAACATTATATTTCAAAGAATGTATGACTGTTTAAGAAAAAGAAATTAGGGAAGAATTTGTAATTCTCCTAAATTTTTTCTATTTCAACATTTAGTGGAAAATGTTCTTACAGGCTTATGTAAGAAAACCATTGCATTCTAAGTATAGAATACCTATCAGGCGTTTAAGGTTATCAGCTCATGATTTAAGAATAGAAAGGGGAAGGTATAGTAATATAGAGAGAAAAGATAGAAAATGTGAAATATGTATGTCAGGTGAGATAGGACAATTTCATTTTGTATTAAAATTTCCTCGATATAAAGAACTTAGAAATAAATATATTAAGTGTTATTATTTTAAAAAACCATCAGTATTTAAATTAGTACAGCTATTGATTTCTAAAAATACTAAAGAACTATGTAACCTGGGCAAATTTTTATTTTTTTTCTCATCAATTAAGAAATGATGTTCTAAATAATAATTAAATGAAATTGTTATGCAATTAATACATGTATATTGTATAGACTGTACAAATCTTATGTTTGAATACTGTATACCTATGAGATGTAATGTCTCCGGTTCAAATAAAATACAAAAGACTTGAAAATGTGACGTAATGGGCTTCTTTCCAATAAAATTATTTCGAGCAATCCAATGAATTGCCCTTCAAGTGTTTCAAAATGAATAAAAGGTACATGTACTACATAGTACATTACATATCATATTCGTATAAATTAATTTTGGTTGTAATGCGTCGTTTGATTGGATAAAAATTAATCTAAATTATATAACCTAGCTTGCCTACGTCATAATCATATCAATTCGCTTGAAGTTACGCTTATTATGAACAGTTTGAATTTGTCTTTGTTTCCATACATTTTGGTTGAAAATTAAAGTGTAAGAAATGTTTTGTGGTTTATAAAGCTAAAACTACTCCAACCTAGATTATAAAGAATAACTTGGGTTGCTATTTAATTCATTCCATTAATAAAGCATATTTTTGCCCCGCTAAAAGTGATGAAGTTGTCAAGCCTGCATCAATAAGACGGGTTAAAATTTTGGGAAATGTTTGCTGCGACATCCAAATCATCGCTATTCCTTTTACAATTAGAATACTAAAAATTAAACAATTTGCAATCAGGTTACAAAAAAATAATTTCGGTTGTAACAAGTCATAGGGTTGCATGAAAAAATTTAAACCCAAAAATTTGTAAAATCTGGTTTGCTTACGTCACAATGACTTATCATCAAAAACGTATCAATCCGTTTTTTTACATTCAAAATATGAATAATTTGAAGATTTTTTAAAGGGGAGAGTCGTTTTGTTTAATACTTGACGATAGGAAATTGAATTGTTAAGAATGAATTAAATAGCAATCAAAGTTATACTGCTATAACCGGGGTTTGGGAGCAATTTTAAAAACCCGCTTCGCGGTTTATAAAGCGTAAACTTTTCCAACCAAGGTTATACATGTAGTGTTTAAGTGAAGTTGCTACTTAATTATTCATAAATAAAAAAAACAAATTTAGCGTAATAAGCATCATGCAATTTTACAAATGCATTAATTTGTTGCTGGTTAAATCCCACAGAGCAAGTGATAAACAAATTACCGATTTTGAACATATAACATGTCTGATTTTCATCAAAACACACTCTAAAATCTCTTTTAAAAATTAAGGATAGATGATAAAAACAATTTTTTCTTTGGAAAACATTTTATATCATGTCACAAGTTCAGAAAAGTGCATGGTTCTTATAATTTTTTTCCCTAAGAATTGAAATATGAAAGACTTGAAAATATTTGTAATATTTAATAAAAAACAAATATAGACAAATCACATTCAGTAAAGGTTTACAGGTGAAAACAAATTTCTGAATATGTTATCTTGGTGCTAAAAGTGTAATATAAACTTTAAAAAATATACCATGCCAGGTGAATTTAATTACGAAAAGCTAAATGATAAAAATCAGCCTATGTGATTTTGCTAATTTTTTGTCATTTTGTTCTTCCTCTTAAAATTCAAGTAAGTCTAAACATGCTTTTTCGTGTGTATTTACATGTACATAGTACGTGAGATCAATTAGACTCCCTGTTTGGTCCAAACCTTAAGGGTCATGATTTGAATTCTGAATTCTATACATGCACTACCGGAGAATGCTGCCAAGTGAATATGACGAACCATTTCGTTACAATATATCAACATATATTTACATATCCACTTCCTCCCACTATGAACATTGGGATCAACTGCATTATAGCGCTATAGACGCAATTGCTTCTGCTCTTTAACGCTATATAGTGTAAGCTCTACTACACTTTTATAGGTGTGTTGAGAAGTATATATATGAAATGTTTAGTAAAAGGAATAAATATAAGTTTTTAATAATATCTATTTGGGAAAAAAAATTCAGAACAATTTAAAATTGCTGATTTATATGTTTAAAAATTTAATTTTGGTCGATGTATTCAATCGTATAATAAAACTTTTAAAATTTGAAGAGAACTGCCATTATTTATTTTTTCTTATCAGTTTTGCATGTTTGTACAAAGAACGATAACTCTTTACACTTGGGTGATAAAACATTCATAAAAAGCAAAATTCAAGAACGATTTCAATTTTTAAAAAAAAAGATATTTTTAAAAAAAATCATAAAGAAAAGCATTCCGGAGTTATAATGATTATTAAAGCTTTCTTTTTTTTATCATAAGGTTAAATTACAGACAGTATTGATTTTTGTCAGAGGGTTTCAAAAACGTTATCGATGAGTCACATCTGCATCAAAACAAAAATTAAGAGAATATGACGACGGCGCAGCTTGTAACTGATAACTGTTTTTTAAAAAAAGGCTAAATGTATGTGATTTATTATAGAAAAAGTGCAATGATCAGGTATACTAATCTTAAAGCCGTGTGTTTTTTTACTGAAGACATTAAGCCACATCCTTATGTATAGGGATTTTTTGATATTCTTTAGAACCATTTAAGAGTGCAAATATAAGTAATAAAAAGGGTTATTCAGTGAACATGGCATTATGAATAGCAATTGCTCTGCTGGCATAGTTTCCATGATGCGCGCTATGCTATTCATAATGCTATGTTCACTAAATAACGTTGTTTATTTCTTAGATATTGGATGCAACTACATACAGCTGTAAAGAAGAGTAAAACTCTAATTTGAATCTAAATGTTAATATAATCCATATTTACATTTCAAACTATTAACGTTAGAAATTGACCTGGCACTCTTAACCTCTTGTTAAAGGGGGCCACTAGGTTTTTTTGTGTGTGAAAACTACAATAGAGAAACATAAAAATTTATACCACATGTAACGTATTAGGACTTAGTGTACATTCTACATGTTCTAAATTTCGGTGAAAGCTGGATTGTTTAGGTATTTTAGGGACCGTTTAAAACGCATTTAGGCCATTCCAAGTTTTTACTCTGTTTAGCGTCCACCCATCTTTTAAAAACCCACCTACCTATTCGCAAAAAACACACAAGCCAAAACATAAAACACAGGCTTAAAAGTCATAAAAATGACGCCATTCAAATTATTTGATCTAACTTAACTGCTTTAATAGAAGAAATATCTATTCCTAAGCAAATACAAGGGATTAAATGCTTAAAATACACCATGAATAACTTACTGTACAGAATTATTTGGAGAAATTGACAAAATTGAAAAAACTCGACTTAAGTTAATCAATTTCAGGACTCCTAATGTTGTTTTTTTCTTATATGGGGTGTCAAAACCCAAGGCGCACGTACACGCTAAACATAGAAAAAGTGGAATGGCCTTACTTGGAATTATATATAGGCCATTTTTATTTTTAAACTTTTTTTTTTTAAATTTAGTAACATGAAACTTCTTATTAGATTTTTTGAACCTGTTATTCCTAGGTTTTGTTACATTTTTTCATTATGTAGAAATATTGCTTTAAAACAGAAAATACGTTTTCTCAAAACGCAAATTTTGATGCGCTAGTTTCTTTGCGAATGGAAACCCGGAATTCATAAATATGATCATAAATTAATAATTATAAATTTGAAGTTGTGAAATACAAGAAATTTTGGCTATTCATTACATACATGGCGTTAATTTCTCAGTATTGATTAGTTATACTTGAACTGCATTGTTTTTGAAAACAAAGTAAGTAACACATGTTAGGGCGTGATGCATTTAAATGCAAAGTATATATTTAATTCCCCCCAGATCCTCTTCAATATAAAAATATACTCCAAATTAACACTTGTTAGGCGAACATAACTTCTGTGATTAACATTCCAATACGGAATTTGAATGCTTTTTTTCTTAAAATTTATAATTTGCCGTTAAACTCCAAGTTTTCTGAATGTATTTTGGCTTCCTGTTCCTAACAATAAACACATAAACATGTTCTAGCATAAGGCTCCAAGGGGAATTAAAAATTGATGTCTTGTTAGAATTATTAATAGACAAACCCGAGTTGGTGAGTTGTTGAAATACAGAGGGAATATAACAAAATCTTGGTTGAAGCGAGGAATCTCCAAAATGGCGTTCTCCCTTGTGTTGTTGTATAATACATTTATTTTTTTAATAAATAATTGTATAATTACACAATGTTACACGTCGAGGTTCGGGATATTTTTATTGTTTTGGAGATTCCTAACTTTCCAACGTAAATAATAAAGAATGAAACATGGATGATATGCGTAAACAGAACTGTGAAATATATAACATGAATATTTACCTTCGTTCCAATTAGAAGATTCAAGACCAGATGCACCGTAAATCTAGTTTCCATATCTTCAAAAGAAATAAAAATTTAAAAGGGGAAAAAAATTATTTCTAAGCACCATATTACATGTGTAATTAGGGAAAAAAATATCAGTATTTTTGCTGGAAACAAATTTATGTACACCAGAAATTTTTAAATATATATATTAATATATATTAATGTTAAAAATGCACTTTAAAGAAATCGCACTGGTATGCACAAAAGGTCACGCAAAAAAAAAATCAATGTACTGGAAGTACTTGGAGGCCATAAGAATACGAAATCTTCGACTCCTTTTCGATTAATATTTAATGCCGAGTACCTGTACATATACAGAAAAATAAGTTTGATCAATAAATATTTTCGTCACATTGAATTTTCACTTACAAATTTTATCAAGCAGGTTATCAGAAATGTCAATTATCTTCATGAATTATGTATGCTGCGACCTTTTTAATCTAGAAAAGTAAGATTTATGGAAAAATTATAATATTCATCACTTTTTTTTTTTATTTTCCAAGTAGATTTGGAAAACAAAAATTCTTAAGGTGATTAAAATTAATGATCCGATAGTCGAATCAAAATTTAATTAAAAAGTCGTATAACTTTGTCTTTTTTTTGGTAAATCTCTAAATCTGTGAAAAATTTCAATTTAACTAGCTATATATTAAATGAATAACAGTAGTCATTTGAAAAAAAAAAAATTGAGGATTCCAGTCAAAATGCTCTTAATATAAACAAGAAAACAAAACGTTATGTGGCTTTTTTTTAAACTCAAATATAGATATATTATTTTTTGTCAATCCCAAAACATTATATAATTTTTTTTCCATCAAAATTATCTATAAATTGAACAATAAAAGAGATTTAATATCATTTACATCTTTTCTGGAAGAGCCTTAATATTATAAAACTGTTTCTTAATTGTCAACAACGATCTTAAATCTTTGACACAAGAAGAGGGACGTCGCTGATAAGGCTTATCCCAATAAAAGATGTGTAATTAATCAGTTGTCCCCAAAATCCATGCAACCAACATAGATTATACAAAATATATACACATCGCAGCTCCTTGATACATGTACAACAGGTGATCCGAGTGTTTTATCGATTTCCACAAATTTATTGATTTTAGGAAATTGAAGCTCTTCGTCTGTTTACTTATCTTGGTCTCAATCTGACATAGGGGTCGGACGATACACAGATCTTGCGATACGATACGTATCTCGATATATTAGCACGATATGATACGTATCTCGATATTATGATAAATTATAAAACTATTTAAAAAATTATTTTATTTTATTTTTTGTGTTGACATTCAATCATCAATTTTCTATATCAAATCATATGTGCTTTGAAATTAATGCATGAAGTTTATCAATTTCATTGACTTATACTTTACAAAAGAATAAAACATGTTTGGGCTTTAAATTAGAAATGAAATTTCTGTTCTGTTCTATACATATTATTATTATTACCAATTTTAAACATATTTGAAATTAGTCCAATGACATTGTGTATAATGAGCTTTCAAACTTTAAAATTTGGAGTGGGTGTGAAAATGTATTAAATAATCATGAATAAATTATTTACCAAGTGCAGTCCTGGCATTCGATTGCGCTGTTTATACATGTTGTTAATCATTATGTCATAAATCATTCAAATACTTTCTGCAATATATCTTGCTTTTTTAAATGGATAGATCTGTATGTATTTATTTTTTTTAAAGTTTATTCGTTAGGCTTTACACCCAGATGCAAATTTAAAAATAACATTTTAAAAAAAAATAATGGGGCGCATTAAAAAAAAAAAACTTTTGGTTTCCCTTCTTTTGATATACATGTACAAGTAATATTTTGTAATCTAATAAAATTGCATTATTAATTAGCATTATTTACTGGCTTGTGTAATGACTAGAATTAGTTAAGTGGATTGAAATAGTTTTTTAAATCACCCAATCAAATCATATTATGTGTAGTCAATCAAAGTTGATATTTTAGCCAATCAAATCATTAGAATTTATTAACCAATGAGTAGCAATTAGGCATAGGAGATATATATAAACACAGGGATCAATCTTGTTTCGGTTACTTTTGGTGTAACTCTTTGTCGGAACAAGCTAATTAGAGAATTCTGTCCCCCCCTTAGGGAAAAAGTCGGCTCCCCCCACTGAATTTGTAGAATTATTAAATGTATACATGTATACTGAAGCAAATAAAATACATGTATGTCAATATTCATATAAAGATTTGATTGCTTATTCTTTATTATCTTTATTTTGTGTATAGAAGATTTTTTTATATGGAATATTTATCACACTGTAACGATGATTTTATAACCTCATAATTTTTTCATTTCACATGCTGAATACTATCATTTAGTTAAAAAAAAAGTATTTAAAAAAAAAAGGGAAGGGGCATCCCCGGGCCTCTCACATTTGAAGCGAGAGACATAACCACTAGACCACGGAATGCTTTACGCGGTGAAAGTATATGCAGAACTGAAGTCACATACATGTATATATTCATGTTTTCATGTTCGATATTCTCAAATTTTTACATAATCCATGGTGTTTGATTTATTTAGCCTTTATTAAACAGTTCTAATAGATGTAATAAGAACATAAAGTCCCCGAGAACCTGTTTTATACGCAGTAACTCTCCTTATGCCCCTGCGCTAAAAATAGCGACATGTAATACTATAAAATCATAAAACAAACGGGGCGGGGCACCTTGAGAGGGGGGAGAGTCCCGGGAGTTTTTGTATAAAATTACATTGCATAAGCTCAAAATCTTCTTAAAAATATGGCCCGGAAATGATAGTGTTACACACAGACAGAATGTATAAATTTACGACCTTGAACTTTGACCTTTTGACCTCAAAATCAATAGGGGTCTTCATTAGGCCACAGGGAGTTGTTATGTAAAATTTCATTGCAATAGCTCAAATGGTTCTAGAGATATCGTGTGGAAACGAAAGTGTTTTAACAGACAGAATTTGCTTATTTATGACCTTGACCTTTGACCTTTTGACCTCAAAATCAATCGGGGTCTTCTTTAGACCATAGGGAGTTGCTATTCTAAATTTATTGCAAAAGCTCAAAGGGTTCTCGAGATATCGTGTGGAAACGAAAGCGTTACAGACAGACAGAAAGACGGACGGACGGACGGACGGACGGACGGACACACATTTGGTTATATATTGGGTACATCAAGTCCAAGTCCTATTGGATACTGCTTATTGGATACAAAAAAAGTGTACATACGGAAGATTATTTGGGTAGTAACTGTTCAAATCTTTTGGATTTTTCCCAATGTCCATATTTTATTGGGTTTTTCTTATAATTCTTCATTCATTCCAAATTTATTATATTTTTATTGTTTGCTGGTAATTCAGACAAAACTGAAAACCTTTCGGTTTGAACACACAATTTTGTCAATTTCTGTGATAGGTTTCCATTGTAACCCCTAACATTGATCTTTG
>NW_026933500.1:0-57440 GCF_032062105.1 Saccostrea cuccullata
GGGGGAGAAGTGAATACCTGAATTACATTTCGAAATCCTGTTCTTTACGCTTAATAGCTATTGGCTACTAATGGAACCTTCCATTATAATGCACTGTGCCGTCAATACAATATTTTCCCGCTATTACGGGGGAACCGCGGGAAAATATAATTGTACTAGCTCTACACGATTTGTTGTAAACCCTATGCCGAAGTTTAAATAAAGTTAAAATATCAGTATGTGTAGTTAATAATAATACACACAGTTTCAAATAAGAGTATTATGAGCTCATAAAGGTTGAAAATCAACCCCCACTAGAACTCAAAAGTCCTAAGTTAAATTAAATTGTCCGTGATATTCTTGTAAAGCAGGTTAAAGGTCAAGGTCAATGAAATGAAAGGTGGAATTTTTATGATGTTTTATGACAATCAGTGCTCACAAAATAGAATAGAATTACCATTAAATGCAAAAATAACAATCGGGAAGCATTTCTCTTTTTGTTTGTTATCATATATAACATAACATAATCAATGTGTCTTTTTTTTTTAAGATTCCTTTAAAAAATATATGCTGATGCTATACTAGTGTAAAATTGCATGTGTCATACCGGGTATATATACAGGATGCCTTAGCATATGCAGTTCCGATTTAAGCAATGAAGGTCAACGTAATTAATTCAGTAATAATTTATGGTCGTCTTAAGCATTTGATTTCACTATGGTTGAATTATTAGTTAGAAAAATGTATATATATAAATTATATAACAAATTCTTATATACGTTTTTATCAATTTTTTTGTTTTTGCAAATTGGTCAGTTTGAAAAAGAGTTTCTCCACAGCCCTACACAGAATTGTAGGTGCCTCGCTGCTGCGCCTTGACGTCAAAATCAATTTTGTCTTTTTTTATTAATCTTAAGCACGCCTACCTTTCATCTCTGTGTTTTCCTATTATAATTCTACCAAACCTGCACAACATTAAATCAAAGTTAACTAGTGCTAATTGTAACGGGGACCGTTACAGAACTCTATGCATTTAAGACTTTATCAACGTTTTCCCAGAAGTATACCAGGTATACTCAAATTTTAGCACAGCACGCATGCGCATGTGAATGCATATGCATAATGACGATAACATCTTGTCTCCACTATTTAGAAATCTTGATATACTAAATATTGAAGTGTTCAATCCAAAAGCATTAAAAATACGATCATTCAGGTGTATTCTTAATTTTTCCAATTTCACATGCACGCACGTGCATGCATGTGCATGATGACCATACCCTCTTGTAGGAGTCTATTATGTCTGTGTAAGGTGCAAATCCCATCCTGTTTGGATGAAAAACAAGGGAGTTACAGCCATTTAAAGTTTAAGCCAATCAGATTGCAGCGCACGTGCATGTGCATGCATTTATGAAAATTGTTACATAGCATATTGTAGGATATCTTTATGCATGCCTATGTCCAAGATTTCATAGCATTTCGTCAAAAAACGAAAAAGATATTGATATTTTTGTTTCAGCCAATCAGATCAAAGCGCACGTGCACGCACGTGCATGCATGTGCATGACGACCATACCTTCTTGTAGCAGTCCATTATGTCTGTCTATGTTCTAAACCCCATCTTGTTTGGTTGAAAAACAAGGGAGATATAGCCATTTAAAGTTTATGCCAATCAGATTGCAGCGCACGCGCATGCGCATGTTTTCATGACAATTGTTATATATCATTTTGTAGGACATCCTAAAGTATGCCTATGTTTTAAATTTCATAGCATTTTGTCAAAAAGCAGAAAAGATATTGAGGTTTTTAGTTTCAGCCAATCAGAGCAAAGCGCACGTGCATGCGCGTGAGTTCGTGCTAACTTGACAGTGTCATATTATTAACACTATTAATATATCCTTATATAATGAGTTTCAAAGCATTTCATCAAAAAATGTCAAAGTTATGACTATATTAAATATATCAGTCATTTCACTCATTTCACGCGCCCGCACGTGCAGGCGTATGCGCGCAAAATGACCTTCGTTCCGCACACCTACACTACACACCCATTAACTCTAAAAAGGTTTTAGCTTAGTTTGGTGAACAGTTTCTGAGAACACTCGCGGACAAAAAAGTACCGGAGAACAAATAAGAAAAAAAATAATAATAACTAGTGCTAATTGTAACGGGAACCGTTACAGATGTTCCCCAAACTCTCCCCAACTCCCTTTTGGTGCCATATTCCTTGTAAGCTTCATTAAATAAGACAACATCTGTGAATTTTTGACTTTAACAACGTTTTCCCAAAAGGATACCAATTATATTCAAATTTTAACAATGCACGCGTGCCCATGTGAATGCACGTGCATAATGATCATATATTGTCATATGATCATATATTGTCTACACTTTCTATATATTAAAATATACTTTATATGAAAGCATTTAGTCCAAAAGTATTAAAAATCACTCATTCAAGTGTATTTTCAATTTCACCCGTTCTAAAAGCACGCACGTGCGTGCACGTGCATGATGACCATACCTTCTTGTAGGAGGCCCTTATATCTATCTATGTTCTAAATCCCATCCTGTTTGGTTGAAAACCAAGGTAATTATAGCCATTTCAAGTTTCAGCCAATCAGAGTGCAGCACACGTGCATCCATGTGATTTCAAGAATTTTCTTTCTAAATCAAATTGTAGAATATTCGAATGCATAACTATGTTTTAAATTTCAAAGCATTTCGTCAAAAATCAAAGGAGATATGGCCATTTAAAGTTTCAGCCAATCAGATTGCAGAACCCGTGCATGCGCATGATTTCTTGAAATTTTTTGTATATCATATTGCAGGATATCCTAATGCATGACAATGTTTTAAATTTCAAAGCATTTCGTCAAAAAATAAAGGAGATATAGCCATTTAAAGTTTCAGCCAATCAGATTGCAGCGCACGTGCATGCGCGTGATTTCATGAATTTTTTTCCATATTATATTGTAGAATTTCCCAATTCATGACAATGTTAAAAATTTCAAAGCATTTCGTCGGAAAACAAAAGAGATATTGAGATTTTTGTTTCAGCCAATCAGAGGAAGGCGCACGTGCATGCGCGTGAGTTCATGCAAATTTGACAGTGACATATCATTCACACTTTTAATATATCCTTATGTAATGAGTTTCAAAGCATTTCATCAAAAAATGTAAAAGTTATAGCTATATTAAGTATATCAGTCAATTCCCTCATTTCACGCGCACGCACGTGCAGGCGTATGCGCGCAAAATGACCTTCGTTCCGCACACCTACACTACACACCTATTAACCCTAAAAAGGTTTTAGCTCAGTTGGGTGAACAGTTTCTGAGAACACTCGCGGACAAAAAAAGTACCGGAGAACAAATAAGAAAAAAAATAATAATAACTAGTGCTAATTGTAACGGAAACCGTTACAGATGTTCCCCAAACGCTCCCCAAATCCATTTTCGTGCCATATTCCCTGTAAGCTTTATTAAAAAAGGCAAACTCTATGCATTTAAGACTTTATCAACGTTTTCCCAGAAGTATACCAAGTATATTCAAATTTTAGCATAGCACGCGTGTGCATGTGAATGCATATGCATAATGACGATAACATCTTGTCTCCACTATTTAGAAATCTTGATATACTAAATATTGAAGCGTTTAATCCAAAAGCATTAAAAATACGATCATTCAGGTGTATTCTTAATTTTACCAATTTCACGTGCACGCACGTGCATGCATGTGCATGATGACCATACCCTCTTGTAGGAGTTTATTATGTCTGTGTAAGGTCCAAATCCCATCCTGTTTGGTTGAAAAACAAGGGAGTTACAGCCATTTAAAGTTTAAGCCAATCAGATTGCAGCGCACGTGCATGTGCATGCATTTATGAAAATTGTTACATATCATATTGTAGGATATCTTAATGCATGCCTATGTCCAAGATTTCATAGCATTTCGTCAAAAAACGATAAAGATTTTGATAATTTTGTTTAAGCCAATCAGATCAAAGCGAACGTGCACGCACGTGCATGCATGTGCATGACGACCATATCTTCTTGTAGCAGTCCATTATGTCTGTCTATGTTCTAAACCCCATCTTGTTTGGTTGAAAAACAAGGGAGTTATAGCCATTTAAAGTTTCAGCCAATCAGATTGCAGCGCACGCGCATGCGCATGTTTTCATGACAATTGTTATATACCATTTTGTAGGACATCCTAAAGTATGCCTATGTTTTAAATTTCATAGCATTTTGACAAAAAACAGAAAAGATATTGAGGTTTTTGTTTCAGCCAATCAGAGCAAAGCGCACGTGCATGCGCATGAGTTCGTGCTAATTTGACAGTGTCATATTATTAACACTATTAACATATCCTTATATAATGAGTTTCAAAGCATTTCATCAAAAATTGTAAAAGTTATGACTATATTAAATATATCAGTCATTTCACTCATTTCACGCGCCCGCACGTGCAGGCGTATGCGCGCAAAATGACCTTCGTTCCGCACACCTACACTACACACCCATTAAGGTCAGACGAGACGTTCCTCAAAATCTGTTTTGTATATTCTCGTAATGTATGAATAAATATTCAAAATTTTAATAACATTCTGATTTCTAAACCAGTTTCTAAACGTTTTTAAAAAATCCAAACATTTAAACAATTGAAATTGGAAAAATATTTTTCTTTCCCAAAGGATTATATAAGAAAAACTACCCCTCGTATCTTGCAGAAATATCTGGTAAGGTACCTCAATTTTTTGTGTGTAAAAATGTTTTAGTAGCAACACTTCAATGACAAAATCTTGGAAAATTTTATCTATTATTAAGGAACGTCTCATCTGTCCTTAACCCTAAAAAGGTTTTAACTTAGTTTGGTGAACAGTTTTCTTGAGTGTTTTCATATCATTTGGCTTTAAGAAAAGAAGTTAAAAGCAAAAAAACTAATAAAACAGCAAAATTCTAATTTTCTACTACCGTGTTTAATAATAAGATCGGGTTCCCCAACTTCGGGGTTGGTTATATTCAATAGTAGTTCCATACATGGAAAAGGGATTTTCCTTTCTGTTCAGAATTTTGTTAATATTTCCTCTCAGGCCATTTTGACAACTCTGATACCTGTGCCTGGTAAATTTTATATACTTTGTTAATAAATATATAAAGGTTTTTTGACCGGAACTATTGATTTTTTCCAATGCATAGGGGGCTACTCTCTGGGTTTTACAAGAGATGTTTAAAAAGACATTCGTGTCAGCTAATGTGACCTATATTGTTTAATACCTTCTTATTAATATTTTTTTCATGATTGCAAATATCTGATTATTTTACGAAGGAGTGTACATGTATATTGATTTTTTAATATACCGAAAATCGCTATTTCTGGGGATTGCGTAATTCTAAAAAAAAATTCAAATAAATTTCAAAGGTAAATTAAACAAAGGATGCTTGGTATTAAAATATTATTTCAAATCAGTAGAATCGAATGCTATTAACGACATCTGAATAAATAGGCTATAAAAGGCTTATATGCCAACTTTGGTCATCTGCACTTTAATTTTAAACACGACAGGATTTGTAATTTTTTTCTGTATAAATTAATAATTTCTATATACTTTGGAAACTCAAATGAAATATTTTAATACACTTTCCTCCAGCTCTTTTCTGCAGTTTTCCTGAAATTTTATGTGGGTCCGAGGTGTTATTTGAGTTTAACAGTGATTCTCTACGTTGCCATTAATTTGATTTGTTTGTGTGTGGGGGGTGGGGAGTGGGTTATTTTTATTCTTAACCTATTTAACGTTGGAGTTGAATCTTGTATCTTATTCCAAGAACTTAAGATTGATTGTGACATTTGGATGAAAGGTCAAGGTCATTAAAAACCACCACCTCTTTAACTTCTAACCTGTCAACCGAAATAAACTCTGAAAGGTGTTTCTAGATACATGTACATGTACTTCATGTTTCTTTTTACCCTTGGGTCAAGGACAAAGGTTAAGGTCGATTTCAAGTTCATAGGTCAAGGTGATTTTGGTAAATAGTTAATATCAACATTTTATTCAGGTTACCAGTGACCTTGACCTAAGTTTCAAGGTCAAGGGTAAAAAGATCTGCATGCTTCAGTATGTTACATGTCTTGACATTTAGAAGTTCTTAATTCTGCATGAACATCAAACACTCAAGTATACTGTCTTTTAATACATTGTGTGCGGTCGCATGTGCATGCACGTCCATGTATTTACTTTTGATAGTAGTATAATGTAGGCAATCATTATATCTATTCATATTTGAAATTTCACCCTGTATTATTGAGAACCAAGAAAGTTGTAGGCATTTAAAGTTTTAGCCAATCAGATTGCAGCACACGTGCATGTGCGTGCGTTCATGATTATTCTTATATATCATGCTGTAGATCTTCATAATGTAAGACTATGTTCAAAATTTCAAAGGATTTTGTCAGAAAACAAAATAGATATTTAGACTTTAAGTTTCAGCCAATCGCAGCGAAGGGCACCTGCATGCGCGTGAGATCTTGCTATTTTGACCATGTCATCATGTCTATACTACTATTATATCCTTATATTATGAGTTTCAAAGCATTTCATCCAATATTTAAAAAGTTACGGCTAAATCTATTATATTGGTCATTTCACGTGTTACACGTGCGCGCACCTGCACGCACGTGCGCGCAAAATGACCTTCGTTCCGCACATCTACATAACATACCTAGTGACCCTAAAAAGGTTTCACCTAGATCGGATGAGTAGTTTACGAGAACACTCGCGGACAAAAAAGTACCGGAGAACAAAGAAAAAATTCAGAAAAAGTAAAAACAATATGTTCCCAAACTTCGTTTGGGGAACATAATAAGGAGACTAATTGTTCAGATTACAATTTTGATTTTAATTCAGATAACAATATGAAGTCTTTTCACCTTCTTGAGTGTTTTCATATCATTTGGCTTTAAGAAAAGAAGTTAAAAGCAAAAAAACTAATAAAACAGCAAAATTCTAATTTTCTACTACCGTGTTTTTAAGATCGGGCTCGGGGTTGGTTATATTCAATAGTAGTTCCATACATGGAAAAGGGATTTTCCTTTCTGTACAGAATTTTTTTTAATATTTCCTCTCAGGCCATTTTGACAACTCTGATACCTGTGCCTGGTAAATTTTATATACTTTGTAAATAAATATATAAAGGTTTTTTGACCGGAACTATTCATTTTTTCCATTGCATAGGGGGCTACTCTCTGGGTTTTACATGAGATGTTTAAAAAGACATTTGTGTCAGCTAATGTGACCTATATTGTTTAACACCTTCTTATTAATATTTTTTTTCATGAATGCAAATATCTGATTATTTTACGAAGGAGCGTACATGTATATTGATTTTTAATATACCGAAAATCGCTATTTCTGGGGATTGCGTAATTCTAAAAAAAAATTCAAATAAATTTCAAAGGTAAATTAAACAAAGGATGCTTGGTATTAAAATATTATTTCAAATCAGTAGAATCGAATGCTATTAACGACATCTGAATAAATAGGCTATAAAAGGCTTATATGCCAACTTTGGTCATCTGCACTTTAATTTTAAACACGACAGGATTTGTAATTTTTTTCTGTATAAATTAATAATTTCTATATACTTTGGAAACTCAAATGACATATTTTAATACACTTTCCTCGAGCTCTTTTCTGCAGTTTTCCTGAAATTTTATGTGGGTCCGAGGTGTTATTTGAGTTTAACAGTGATTCTCTACGTTGCCATTAATTTGATTTGTTTGTGTGTTGGGGGGGGGGGGGTGGGGAGGGGGTTATTTTTATTCTTAACCTATTTAACGTTGGAGTTGAATCTTGTATCTTATTCCAAGAACTTAAGATTGATTGTGACATTTGGATGAAAGGTCAAGGTCATTAAAAACCACCACCTCTTAACTTCTAACCTGTCAACCGAAATAAACTCTGAAAGGTGTTTCTAGATACAGGTACATGTACTTCATGTTTCTTTTTACCCTTGGGTCAAGGACAAAGGTTAAGGTCGATTTCAAGTTCATAGGTCAAGGTGATTTTGGTAAATAGTTAATATCAACATTTTATTCAGGTTACCAGTGACCTTGACCTAAGTTTCAAGGTCAAGGGTAAAAAGATCTGCATGCTTCAGTATGTTACATGTCTTGACATTTAGAAGTTCTTAATTCTGCATGAACATCAAACACTCAAGTATACTGTCTTTTAGTACATTGTGTGCGGTCGCATGTGCATGCACGTCCATGTATTTACTTTTGATGGTAGTATAATGTAGGCAATCATTATATCTATTCATATTTGAAATTTCACCCTGTATTATTGAGAACCAAGAAAGTTGTAGGCATTTAAAGTTTTAGCCAATCAGATTGCAGCACACGTGCATGTGCGTGCGTTCATGATTATTCTTATATATCATGCTGTAGATCTCCATAATGTAAGACTATGTTCAAAATTTCAAAGGATTTTATCAGAAAACAAAATAGATATTTAGACTTTAAGTTTCAGCCAATCGCAGCGAAGGGCACCTGCATGCGCGTGAGATCTTGCTATTTTGACCATGTCATCATCTCTATACTACTATTATATCCTTATATTATGAGTTTCAAAGCATTTCATCCAATATTTAAAAAGTTACGGCTAAATCTATTATATTGGTCATTTCACGTGTTACACGTGCGCGCACCTGCACGCACGTGCGCGCAAAATGACCTTCGTTCCGCACATCTACATAACATACCTAGTGACCCTAAAAAGGTTTCACCTAGATCGGATGAGTAGTTTACGAGAACACTCGCGGACAAAAAAGTACCGGAGAACAAAGAAAAAATTCAGAAAAAGTAAAAACAATATGTTCCCAAACTCCGTTTGGGGAACATAACTAGATGCGATCTCGTTGCGAGCAACGAGTGGGTCTTCCGTCCAATTCTTGATGAGATGAGATAAGATTTTGATTGCGATTTTCATTCTAAAATAATGATTTACCACAATCTGTAAAAAGACATTGAACATTAAAGACTTAAAAAATCGGCCTTTTTCCCCTAACGGCCCCTAATTTTAGGAATCGGTCCTTTTTTATTCATATCATCTAAAAGCTCTTAAGATTTTGAATATTTTTTGTTCAATAACTACTCAGAAATTCTTTTTCGTTTTTAAGCTATTAGCAAAAGAAATATTTAGGGACCAACCCTTCAACTCCTTAATGGGGACGTTTAGCAAAAAATGAAATGTTGCATATTGTTCAGAACATTATTTTGAACATCTTTTTTTCAATATTGCTTATCAAAATATATCTCCCTTTCGAGATATAAAGCATCAAAGATTTAGCATTCTGGCCCCTTGTGGCCCCTAATTATGTACCGTACGACATAAAAACCATAATATATAGTTGTAGATTGTTAAGATAAACATCTTTGCTTCAGTAATGTACTAGTATTACAAAATATAAACGGATAAAGAGTTATCGAAAAAAGACTTTTGGCCCCTCTTGGTCCCTTATTCGAGTACCCAGCCCCTTTTTCTGGATCTCATCTTAAAGATCTTAAGATTTTGAACATTTTGTATTCAACAACTGTTCAGAAATTCTGTTTCGTTTTTGAGCTATTAGCAAAAGAAATATTTAGAGGCCAATCCTTTAACTCCTTAATGGGGATGTTTAGCAAAAAATGAAAGCTTGCATATTGTTCAGAACATTATTTTGAACATCTTTTGTTCAATATTGCTTATCAAAATATTTCTCCCTTTCGAGATATAAAGCATTAAAGATTTAGCATTCTGGCCCCTTGTGGCCCCTAATTATGTACCATACGACATACGAACCATAATATATAGTTGTAGATGGTTGAGATAAACATCTTTGCTTCAGTAATGTATTACAAAATATTAACTGATAAAGAGTTATCGAAAAAAGACTTTTGGCCCCTCTTGGCCCCTAATTCGAGTGCCCAGCCCCTTTTTCGGGATCTCACCTTAAAGATCTTAAGATTTTGAACATTTTGTGTTCAAAAACTGTTCAGAAATTCTTTTTCGTTTTTGAGCTATTAGCAAAAGAAATATTTAGGGGCCAACCCTTTAACTCCTTAATGGGGACGTTTAGCAAAAAATGAACTGTTGCATATTGTTCAGAACATTATTTTGAACATCTTTTGTTCAATATTGCTTATCAAAATATTTCTCCCTTTCGAGATATAAAGCATCAAAGATTTAGCATTCTGGCCCCTTGGGCCCCTAATTACGTACCATACGACATAAAAACCATAATATATAGTTGTAGATGGTTGTGATAAACATCTTTGCTTCAGTAATGTATTACAAAATATTAACTGATAAAGAGTTAGCGAAAAAATATTTTTGGCCCTTCTTGGCCCCTAATTCGAATGCCCAGCCCCTTTTTCGGGATCTCATCTTAAAGATCTTTAGACTTTGAACATTTTTTGTTCAATAACTATTCAGAAATTCTTTTTCGTTTTTGACCTATTAGCAAAAGAAATATTTAGGGGCCAATCCTTCAACTCCTAAATGGTGACGTTTAGCAATAAATGAAAGGTTGCATATTGTTCAGAACATGATTGTGAACATCTTTTGTTCAATATTGCTTATCAAAATATTTCTCCCTTTCGAGATATAAAGCATCAAAGATTTAGCATTCTGGCCCCTTGTGGCCCTTAATTATGAACCATACGACATAAAAACCATAATATATAGTTGTAGATGGTTGAGATAAACATCTTTGCTTCAGTAATGTATTACAAAATATTAACTGATAAAGAGTTATCGAAAAAAGACTTTTGGCCCCTCTTGGCCCCTAATTCGAGTGCCCAGCCCCTTTTTCGGGATCTCACCTTAAAGATCTTAAGACTTCGAACATTTTGTATTTAACAACTGTTCAGAAATTCTTTTTCGTTTTTGAGCTATTAGCAAAAGAAATATTTAGGGGCCAACCCTTTAACTCCTTAATGGGGACGTTTAGCAAAAAATGAACTGTTGCATATTGTTCAGAACATTATTTTGAACATCTTTTGTTCAATATTGCTTATCAAAATATTTCTCCCTTTCGAGATATAAAGCATCAAAGATTTAGCATTCTGGCCCCTTGGGCCCCTAATTACGTACCATACGACATAAAAACCATAATATATAGTTGTAGATGGTTGTGATAAACATCTTTGCTTCAGTAATGTATTACAAAATATTAACTGATAAAGAGTTATCGAAAAAAGACTTTTGGCCCCTCTTGGCCCCTAATTCGAGTGCCCAGCCCCTTTTTCGGGATCTCATCTTAAAGATGTTAAGCTTTTGAACATTTTTTGTTCAATAACTATTCAGAAATTCTTTTTCGTTTTTGAGCTATTAGCAAAAGAAATATTTAGGGGCCAACCCTTCAACTCCTTAATGGGGACGTTTAGCAAAAAATGAAAGCTTGCATATTGTTCAGAACATTATTTTGAACATCTTTTGTTCAATATTGCTTATCAGAATATTTCTCCCTTTCGAGATATAAAGTGTCAAAGATTTTGCATTTTGGCCCCTTGTGGCCCCTAATTATGTACCATACGACAAAAAAATCATTATATATAGTTGTGGATTGTGGAGATAAACATTTTTGGTTCAGTAATATATAACAAAATATTGATTGTTTAAGAGCTATCGATTAAAGACTTCTGGCCCCTTTTAGCCCTTAATATGATGAGTCAGCACTTTTTTCTTGGTATCATATGAAAGATCTTGATGTTCTGCACAAATGATGTTCAGTATGTTTTAACAAAATATTTATACTTTAAAAGATATGATGCGAAATGTCTCAAAAAATTGGTCATGATTCGTGTCCTAAATTTTGACCCCTACCGAGCTCCCATACTAGGCACTTCCGGAAAATATCCTGACCCAGGTGCAGTATGGCAACATGTCCTCTACCATCCCTGAAAATTTCAGCTTTCTAGCTTGAACCGTTTTTGAGTTCCATCACAGACATGGAGGTCACCTAAATTTTGATCAAAGGGCGATAACTTCCGACCGGAAGTGATTTTTTCAAAATCGAAGCGCGGGTACAAACTTCAGATAGAAACACATCAACACCGAAAATTTGAACCAAATCGATTGAGCCATCTCCGAAAAATCTTCTGCACAAAATCGGTAAGGAGAAAAAAGAATAATAATAATAATAATAATAAAAGTGAAAAAGAAACCGAAGAATAATAGAAGGGTCTTCCGCTGAAGACGGAAGACCCTAATAACTAGAGCAAAGCTCGTTGCAAAGCAACGAGTAGGTCTTCCGTACTGTTTTGACCGGAAGTGACGTCAACAAATAAAAGCAAATGAGCTAAGTGGTCTCCATTGACTTTATAATTTTGATTTTGCATTTAAACCTTCAAAAATAAGCTATTTTTGGCTACTTCCGGTCACTTCCGGTTTGACCGGAAGTGATGTCAACGGACAGAAAATTAAGTTTTATGCTTCCAGATACATATGTTACCCAAAAATATGTCAAGAACGGCAAAAATATGCATATTCTGACGACTTCCGGTTTGACCCGAAGTGACGTCGCCGGACGCATTTTGACGACGCCAATAGATTAAGCTTGAGATTTTGAACAACTTTGCTTTTTAGACGTATTACAAATTCTCAATACTTTTTGAGATATAAATGAAAAACTTTTGGCCCCTCTAGGGCCTTTATTTTAGGGGCCAGCCCTTTTTTCGAGATATCATTTGAAAGATCATGTAATTCTACACTTCTTTTGTTCTATATGTCTTAACAAAATATTTGTATGTGAAAAGATATCGAAGAAAAGATGTTAGAAATTTTAAAATTCTCGACATGCCTTTTTTTGGACCATAGCGAGCGTCGGCGTGCAGCACTTCCGGTAAAAATGAAATGCGTATGTCACATCTACAGACATTGCTCTATCATTGCTCTAACACTCAAGTTTCTTTCTTAAGCCGTTTTTTAGAAAACTCGCGGACAAACTGACCCCCTGAAAATCACTAAATCGCAAAAATCTCAAAACCGGAAGTGACGTCTTCAAAACAAAAAATTCTATATCAGCTTTGTTTGATGTTCTATCAGTCCTGAAAGTTTCATGAAAATCGAGCGAGCCATTTCTGAGAAATCGTGTACACAAAATCGGTAAGAAAAAAAACAATAAAAATAATAAAAATAGTGGAAAAGAAACCTAAGAATAACAAGAAGGTCTTCCGCTGAAGACGGAAGACCTTAATAATAAGAAACAGAGTAAAAACAATACGTTCCCCAACTTCGTTTGGGGAACATAAATATCTATCTCAAACATACATATCTTGAAAGCTAATGAATTCTTAAGATTTACATGTAGCTGGATCAAAAAATAATTGTTAGTGACTAGTAACACCTGGCTTTTATTACTTGGAAATGATAAGCATTCAGTAAACAAGAATAAAATAAATTATAAATGATTTATTCAAGTGTATTATTTTTTCATAGTAAATATAATTTAATATGTACAAGTAACGATTTGAGTTTGAAGTCTCTCACAATGAATCTTGACAACATGAGGTCTCTTCACTGATCATCACAGTCACAATCACAAAGCCCCGCCCCCTCATAACATGAACGGCAGATCCAGGTTCTTCTCTCCGTTACCCACGTAACAGGATCCGTATAGACGGGTGCCGGGGACGTGATAACTAATGTAACCTAACCATAACAAACTCCGGAGGGTGACCAGTCCACTACCGCGCTCAAACTGTAGACTCCAGGAACCTAGAAACAGAACAAAGCTATAGGTTAGAGATGTATTTATATTTAACATTGTGTAATTGTTTCATTAATAAATTATCTGAATTTTAAATTTTGTAAATTATGTTCACATTTTTAAATCAACTAGGGCTAATTGTAACGGGGACCGTTACAGATGTTCCCCAAACGCTCCCCAACTCCCTTTTATAGTCATATTCCCTGTAAGCGTAATCAAATAAGACAAACTTTATGCATCTGAGACTTTAACAACGTTTACCTAGAAGTGTATCATGTTCATTCAAATTTTATCATTGCACACATGCGCATGTTAATGCATGTGCGTAATGACCATATCATATTCTCTACAAAATCTATATATTTTAATATGCTAAATATTAAAGTATTTAATCCAAAAGTATAAAAAAAAAAACCCGCTCATTCAAGTGTATTTTTGATTTTACCCATTTCACGTGCACGCAGGTGCATACATGAGCATGGTGACCATATCTTTATGTAGAAGTCCATTACATCTATCTATGTTCTAAATCCCACCCCGTTTGGTTGAAAACCAAGGGAGTTATAGCTGTTTAAAGTTTCAGCCAATCAGATTGCAGCGCACGTACAAGCACGTGTATGTATGTGCAGGGTGACCATACCTTCTTATAGAAGTCCCTTACATATATCTTTGTTCCAAATCCCAACCTGTTTGGTTGAAAACCAAAGGAGTTATAGCTGTTAAAAGTTTCAGCCAATCAGATTGCGGCATTCGTACACGCACGTGTATGCATGTACATGGTGACCATACATTCTTGTAGAAGTCCATTACATATATCTATGTTCCAAATCCCATCCTGTTTGGTTGAAAACCAAGGGAGTTACAGCTATTTAAAATTTCAGCCAATCAGATTGCAGCGCACGTGCATGCACGTGATTTCATGATAATTGCTATATATCATTTTGTAGGATATCCTAATGCATGGCTATGTTCAAAATTTCAAAGGATTTCGTCAAAAAACAAGAAAGGTATTGAGATTTTAGTTTCAGCCAATCAGAGCGTAGCGCACGTGCATGCGCGTGAGATCTTGCCATATTGACCACGTCATCTTGTTTATACTACTAATACATCCTTACATTATGAGTTTCAAAACATTTCATCAAAAAATAGAAAAGTTACGGCAATATACATTATAGTAGTCATTCTCGTGTTGCACGTGCGTGCTCTTGCAAGCACGTGCGCGCTAAATGACCTTCGTTCCGCAAATCTACATAACATGTCTACTGACCCTAAAAACATTTCACCTTAGTTGGATGTGTAGTTTACGAGATCATTCGCAGACAAAAAAGTGCCCAGGAAGAAGAAAAATAATAATAATAAGAAACAGAGTAAAAACAATATGTTCCCCAACTTCGTTTGGGGAACATAATAAAAAAAAGAGAGAGGGAAGTAACTGGATTGCATTTCTGATTATTTATTGACAAAAGTATCAATTTTCAGTTAATGATAAAAGGAGAGGGGGGGGTAGTTTTTGACAACTGACCTTTAGGGATATCCTCCTCTAGTGTATCCATGAAGTCGATGGCCTTGTCCAGGTTAGCCTTCTGTAGCAGAGTCTTCTCCTGGAGACTGATAGGTTCACGGAAGTGCATGTAGGAGCACAGCTTGGCTGATTCCGAAACGGACAGTCCTGGAAACAAAAAATTGTGAGTTGTAATGACAAATATAAAGATTTAGCTATCAACTGATTTCAAGTGAAGAAAGTGAAAAAATATGTACCAATAAATTTAATAGTGAAAATTATCCTTGATATTAAGCTGGAGAAAATTAATGAAGAGTTTGTACATGAAATTTGATTTTAATCATTAATCTTTAGAATGAGCTACCTTCAAAACTTCTATTTGCGATAACTTTTCCTTCTGGGGTCTTGATGAAAGCTGCTCGTGGGACAATTTTCACATCTTCATCAATTTCAGCAATAACGGAGGACAACCTGTCTTCTTCTTTGATTGTTATCTACAAGAAGTTTAAGGTTTATATTTAAATCGAATAGACTAAAATTATTGTGTTTTAAATGAAATAAAAGTTTAAGGGTTTAGAAAGACAACAAAAAGTTCATTAATCTACATAAAGTGATATACATGTAAGAAAGCAGTATACAATTAAACATTATAATCCAGTTTTCAGAAAATTGCTAAAATTGGTCAAATTTCTATCCACCCGTGTGATCCACAATTTTTTGCCATATTCATCTTTTTATTTATGCATATAATTTTTTATAACACAAAAATGTAAGATGCTCTATAATTATTGTAAGATGATGCAAAAAAAATTGCATACACCATGACCCAAACCTCAAGCATAAAATTTTGTGCAATGTATATGGACCCTATACAACGGAGTAATACTGCCCAAACCAATGTGATAATAAATCATAGATATACTGTAGTATGTAGCACTCTAATTACACGTAGTGCTTGCTGATTTTTCCCAAATCCCTTGAAACTATACCGTATTATCAACATGTTCCCTCAATTCTCCAGTGGTGGACGAGAATCGCATTTTTGTTTTCTAAAAAGATTATCTAAGTGATCTGGCGGAAACTTGTATTTTGATTGTTTAAATTGTTTTATTTGTTTAAAGATACCACAATTTTTAAATTTAAGTTAACATCGAATGACAATTAATATTTGATATAAACTTTATGAGTTTTTTTTTCTCTTTCTCTCACAAGCACTAGCTAAGAATTTAAGCTATTTTGATGATGAATGATAATAGACCGCTGTTACACATATTATTTTTATTTTTATCAGACACTCACCGTTTCCTCCTCCCCGGGTTCCTCTCCATCCTCGGCTTTCTTCTGTTCAGTGTGCTCAAATTCGTACGATGGATCCCCCGTAAATCTACCTTTGGCTAGCTTGCTCTGTTCCCTCATAGCTTTAGTTGCTGGTGGCAAAAGACCCCAGTGGACACAATCTTTGCTGTATAACAAGGTATAAGTTCAAATAGTTTTTTAAGTATACTGAATCAGTATGATCATTTACTGTTTTTAATTAAGAATGTGAGTAAACTACATTAATATTGGCACTAGATTGTTGAAAAACATACCTGTAGAAAGTTTTCCTGTCCTCCATTTCATCTCTTCCAACACCTTGTGCAATGAAGTAATCATCTTTAACACCAAGAATTTTACCCCAGAAGTAAACTCTGTGAAATTTACCAGAATTCTTTAAAATAACAAGCGAAGTCTGTAAAGCGGCCTTTTGTTCTGGACTCAGAATAATTCCGCTACTTCCAACGTAGTCAATATTAAGATGAAGACCCTCTGAATCCATTTTTGTGATGTTATTTCTTCTTCAGTGAAGAAACTCCTGGTGAAATCAACAGCAAACAACAGTGTGTTGTCACAGTCAGCCCGGTTGCCAAGGAGAAGTAAACAATGCGCATGCTTGAGAGGATCTTGATCTTTGATACGCTTTAAACTAGTTTGATCAGAATTTATTCGTGAATTTCTAACGTGGTAACGTTTATAAATAATAGAATTTATAATAAGTTTTTAATTAATCAGTAAAATGTAAATGTCGAGTTAGATGTCCCAATAATTTTTCATGATGATGAATAAATCAACTTGGTAAACTTGTTCTACGAACCACTTAATGCAAAACTGCATTTCCTGTCTGTCGTGTCAAAACAGAAAGTGAGAAACGATAGAAAAAATATGAATTTGTAGCATCGTAAGTCCAGTTAAATCGCACTGTCAACCGACGAAATTATGGAGAATGAGAGTGTTGTTCTTCTAAGTGTTCCGTCCACACAGATAATTACCAATTCAAACACGCGCGTTTTTATAAACAAGGAGTACAACAGGAGAAAACATAATGACTACGATCAACAAATAGATGTCAACTGGAACAAAAGAGTCTCGGAAAATCCGAAGATTTTTAATGGAACTAAATTTCGCCTATCTTCTGTTTCTCTTTCTAATGATATTTTGACTTTGAACTTGGGACTGACATGTTATAAGGATTTTTTAGGAACAAATTGGGGTAAGAATGCTAAGGTCTTGGGTGAGGACGGTGTCAGAGATTTTCAGGACAGCCAGGCATACATGTCTGATCCGCTGGGAGTCGGCACGATTGTCCTGACGACGGACGATAAGGTTATTTTCCTTACTAGGAGTGAACATTGTGCAGAAGCACCAGGGATGTGGGATGTTCCAGGAGGTCATCCAGAGCCACAGGTAAATGTAATGATAAATTAACATAGGCAGATATAACAAATATAATGTGTAAAATTCCCTTAATATTTAAAACAATAATAAGTAGACTGTAATGCACTAACTATCCATTATATCCTCCACAGGTATGTAAAAACATAAAAAAAAAAAGTCAAGGATCCTTTCAAGCGAACAAAAAATATTAACTGACCAGCACATCTACACACACTACCGTATAAGTAGAAATTTTAGCGAGGATTTAATTTTGGCATTATTAGCGACGGTACTGAGATCGCTTAAATTTGATATCGCTAAAAATTAATTGCGTTTTATTTGTAATATGTTCTTTAATGAACGTTTCAAAATCGCTAAAATTACATCTCGCTAAAAATAAAATACCAGTTTTTAGGGACAAATCGCTAAATTTACGTCTCGCTAAAATTTCCATTTATACAGTATTTATGATCAGAATTTTTTCTTCAGGAAATCGTTGGAAAGATGCCTTTCGAGGAAATAAAGTTTTCTGATCTGAATGAAGAAAAAGTTGTGCGTGAGATTTATGATTCAATAATGAGAGAAGTTGTAGATGAAGTGAACATTCCAGCTTCCTCCCTCTCACAACCAAACTTCATTGGTGTGGCTCAAAATATTTCTGCAGCAAAGCGTCCAAGTGCTGAATTTATAATCAGGTATGAATTACTTTTGATGGTTCCAGTGTGCAGTAAAATATGATCGCAACAGATGCACTTAACAAAATCAAACATACAGTGAAGAGATTTTTTATCACAGTCCATGCTTTTCTAGCATAACACATCTACTGAGTACTGAATTATGTTCATAATGAATCAAATTTGTTCCATCCCTGGTCTTTGCTAAAATTATGTTTTACAATAGTGTCCTGTTATCATGTACAGATGAAATTTGGTATATCGAACACTGATATCTGGAATACCAGGACATGCCAGAGCAATTTTGAAGTCCCTCAAGTTCCCTATTTCTTGACTCCTCAGTTATCTCAAAATATTTTGTTGCTCCCCTCAAGTTCAAGATAATAAGGTTTGACTGTAGTGTTTTATTTTATAAGTACACTGTATATCTGTATCATTATCAACTATTTCAGGTGTAGTTTGTCCTCGTCAGAAGTTAAGGACCTGTACATCAAAGGAAACCAGGACGAGGCCTACGAGTCTACAAACATCCAGTTTGTACCCAGGGACACTGTGCTCAGCTTAACACCGAGTCATGAGATGTGGGCCAATCTAGCTCCATCCGCCAAAGGCTGCGTCATGTTGTACAAATTATATAGTAACATTCACTGATACTGTGGTTTTATTATTTTTTTAGGGGGAGGGGTAAGATTTTTATGGTTTTATGGCTGAAAATAAAATTTTGTTACCAACACTCATTCATCAAATTTTCATTTCTGATCACCTTATTATTGGTTTGGCTCAATTATGAAAAAAGCAATTCATTGTAAAGAATTGGTTTACATTACATAAAAGCGAAAAAGTGTTTTATTTAGATTTTTAGAAATGTATAATAAGGGGAAAATAAATTATTTGAAATTAACTACAACGTATGTCATTTTGTTAATTGTTTACAGAAATGTGTCTTCAGTTTATACAAAGCCATGTCATACAAGATTCATGATGAACAAGAGGCCCATGGGCCACATCGCTCACCTGAGAAGCTTTGGCCATTCTGTACTTTACTAGATTTACCCCTTGTAATACATATTGTGACCCCACCCTACCCCACTGATCATAATTTAGACAATTTGAAATCTACACTACCCCAGGATGCTTCCATATATAAGTTTCAGCTTTTCTGGCCCAGTTGTTATTAAGAAGATTTTCAAAACTTTTTCCTATATATATTTCTATGTAAAACTTTGATTCCCCATTGTGGCCCCGTCCTTCCCCCGGGGGTCATGATTTGAACAATTTAGAATCTACACTACCCCAGAATGCTTCCACATAAGTTTCAGCTTTTCTGGCCTAGTTGTTCTTGAGAAGAAGATTTTCAAAGATTTTTCCTATATATTTCTATATAAATCTTTGATTCCCCATTGTGGCCCCGCCCTTCCCCCGGGGTCATGATTTGAACAATTTAGAATCTACACTATACCAGGATGCTTCCACAAAAGTTTCAGCTTTTCTGGCCCAGTAGTTCTTGAGAAGAAGATTTTCAAAGATTTTTCCTATATATTTCTGTATAAAACTTTGATTCCCCATTGTGGCCCCGCCCTTCCCCCGAGGGTCATCATTTGAACAATTTAGAATCTACACTATACCAGGATGCTTCCACATAAGTTTCAGTTTTTCTGGCCCAGTGGTTCTTGAGAAGAAGATTTTCAAAGATTTTTGCTATATATTTCTAAATAAAACTTTGATTACCCATTGTGGCCTTGCCCTTCCCCCGGGGGTCATGATTTGAACAATTTAGAATCAACACTATACCAAGATGCTTCCACATATGTTTCAGCTTTTCTGGCCCAGTGGTTCTTGAGAAGAAGATTTTCAAAGATTTTTCCTATATATTTCTGTAAAAATTTGATTCCTCATTGTGGCCTTGCCCTTCCCCCGGGGGTAATGACTCCTATAATTTAGAATTTAAACTACCCCAGAATGATTCCACATAAGTTTCAGCTTTTCTGGCCCAGTGGTTCTTGAGAAGAAGATTTTCAAAGATTTTTCCTATATATTTCTATGTAAAACTTTGATTCCCCATTGTGGCCCCGCCCTTCCCCCGGGGGTCATGATTTGAACAATTTAAAATCTACACTATACCAGGATGCTTCCACGTAAGTTTCAGCTTTTCTGGCCAAGTGGTTCTTGAGAAGAAGATTTTCAAAGATTTTTCCTATATATATCTGTGTAAAACTTTGATTCCCTATTGTGGCCCCGCCCTTCCCCCGGGGGTCATGATTTGAACAATTTAGAATCTACCCTATACCAGGATGCTTCCACGTAAGTTTCAGCTTTTCTGGCCAAGTGGTTCTTGAGAAGAAGATTTTCAAAGATTTTTCCTATATATATCTGTGTAAAACTTTGATTCCCTATTGTGGCCCCGCCCTTCCCCCGGGGGTCATGATTTGAACAATTTAGAATCTACCCTATACTAGGATGCTTCTACATAAGTTTCAGCTTTTCTGGCCCAGTTATTCTTGAGAAGAAAATTTTTAAAGATTTTTCCTATATATTTCTATATAAAACTTTGATTCCCCATTGTGGCCCCACCCTTCCCCCGGGGGTCATTATTTGAACAGTTTAGAATCTACACTATACCAGGATGCTTCCACATAAGTTTCAGCTTCTCTGGCCCAGTGGTTCTTGAAAAGGAGATTTTTAAAGATTTTTCCTATATATATCTGTGTAAAACTTTGATTCCCTATTGTGGCCCCGCCCTTCCCCCGGGGGTCATGATTTGAACAATTTAGAATCTACCCTATACCAGGATGCTTCCACGTAAGTTTCAGCTTTTCTGGCCAAGTGGTTCTTGAGAAGAAGATTTTCAAAGATTTTTCCTATATATATCTGTGTAAAACTTTGATTCCCTATTGTGGCCCCGCCCTTCCCCCGGGGGTCATGATTTGAACAATTTAGAATCTACCCTATACTAGGATGCTTCTACATAAGTTTCAGCTTTTCTGGCCCAGTTATTCTTGAGAAGAAAATTTTTAAAGATTTTTCCTATATATTTCTATATAAAACTTTGATTCCCCATTGTGGCCCCACCCTTCCCCCGGGGGTCATTATTTGAACAGTTTAGAATCTACACTATACCAGGATGCTTCCACATAAGTTTCAGCTTCTCTGGCCCAGTGGTTCTTGAGAAGAAGATTTTCAAAGATTTTTCCTATATATTTCTATATAAAACTTTGATTCCCCATTGTGGCCCCGCCCTTCCCCCGGGGGTCATGATTTGAACAATTTAGAATCTACACTACCCCAGGATGCTTCCACATAAGTTTCAGCTTTACTGGCCCAGTGGTTCTTGAGAAGAAGATTTTTTAATGACCCCACCCTATTTTTGTCTTTTCTTGATTATCTTCCCTTGCGAGGGGATATGTCCCTTCATTTTAACAATTTAAATTCCCCTTTACCCAAAGATGCTTTGTATCAAGTATGGTCAAAATTGGTCCAGTGGTTCTTGAGAAGAAGTCGAAAATGTCAAAAGTTTACAGACGGACAGACAGACGGACGGACGACGGACAAAATGTGATCAGAAAAGCTCACTTGAGCCTTCGGCTCAGGTGAGCTAAAAAAGTTTAATTGAATAATGTAAGATTGCAGGACACCTTGTCATCATCTTGAATAGGATAAATTATATAATTTTAAGTAACAATTGACTTGAGTTATTCCCTCTTAAATCTTCAGTCCATAAATTTTCAAGGTCAACCAGGTGATTTTTTTTTTCTTTTTGAGTAACCAGTTTTTGACTGACAGGAAATAGCCAAGGAAGAAAATCTTGAAAAAACTGAGATCCTTTCATGGAAAGCAGTGACACGTCAAAGATCCTTCACTGCTCAAAGGCCCTGAGTGCTGAATAAAGGTCAAAATTTGAAGCCCTTAACCAGTATATGGTGACATCTCTACCTAATTGAAAAATTCTCAAATGGGGCGTAAAACAATATTCAATCAACAATACATTATGATTGCCAAGGGAAATAACTCTGGGTGAATTCACATCTATTGAAATATTTAAAACCACCAATGACATCTACTTTAGTTTATTAAAGAGACACATTAACACTTTGAACACAGAGCTCTTTTATTAATGGTGAATTTTAATATCGTCCTAATCTGATGATTAGCAATGGCACTCAAAGTATAATTAAAATCATATAAATACCATTCTATAGAGTACATTCTTTGCTTTACAAAGCTTTTATATGTCTTGATTCTAGAAAAAGAAAAAAAAGCTGCCCATCATAATTTTAACAGAAGTCCCACTAAAACACATCAAACTTTTTATATGTCTATTATTTATACAAAGAGTTGTCATTAACCATGAAGTATGGAAGCTGGGCTATACATGAGAAGTTTATTAGTAAAGCTGGCATGGAACAAAAAAGCAGCTACAACAAGACGTCAGAGTGTGTTCTAGGAACCACCGCGAGTACTGATAATGATCTGTCACCACTAGAAACACACGGGGGGTTAGAGTCGGGCGGGCAGTCAGTCCTGGCAGGCCGCCATCGCCATGTTCTTCTCCTCGACTAGCTCCTTCATGGTGATGTCCATCTTCTCCCGCGAGAAGTCGTCGATCGGCAGGTCCTTGATGATCTCGTACGTGTGGTCGGGTTTGGTACGGACGGGGAAGCTGTAGATCAGCCCCTCCTCAATGCCATAGGAACCGTCGGAGGGAACCGCCATAGACACCATGTTACCCTGTCACCAAAAACCACACTTGTACCATTCAAGTCAAACAAGTTTCATTTTTATCAATTTTATTGAAACATTGTATGGATCCAAAATTATGACATTATTTTTCACAAAATGAAGTTGAAGCAGGGACCTATAGACTAACTACTTGGTAAATACGTCCCAGGTTGGGTACATGGAGGTATTAATTTGTAGTGACAGTTTTGAGAGACTGTCAATCATTAGTTTGCTCTGCCGTATCTTTTTAAAGACAACACTCTTGACAGATCTAACACGACACTGTGCGGCACTTAAAAATGCATGTGACCTACTTTCTTTGAAATTTAACAAGATACCACATATTAAATACATTATCGTTACAAAACATGACATTGGTTAGGGGTGAAACAGTTCACCGCAGTATCGGTTCACCGCGGTATTTTTTCTCGGTTCGATACATGGTACAAAATCTCTACTTTCGGTTCAGTTCGTTTTTCGGTCGGGAACGTCATTCAGTCGGGTTTGGCATAAGGTACAAACATGCTTCTCTGTGTAATTACTCATTTAATTAGTTCAAATTCGTAATCTTTTGTGGACTTAAAGTTTGTAAAATGATTTTTAATAGTCAAATCAATTAAGGTTAATTTTTCCATCCATTTTGCACATAAATTCTTTGACTTGATTAAATAAAAAGAAGGATAAAACAGCAGTTGAATTTGTTTCCTTCTATCAATTTAAATGTATCATATCGAAAATAACCGAACCGAGACCAAATTTTTCGATACGTATTGAACCGTGAAGGAGGCGTATCGTTTCACCCCTAACATTTGTTACCTCAGGAACTCCAAACCACCAGTCATGTACGTGGTCCACGATAGCTTTAGCAGCAGACATGGCGCTGGACAACTTCCTGGCAGCGATCACCGCGGCTCCTCTCTGCTGGACCGTCTGTAATAACATGTAAGAGGTTAGTCATTTTCATTACCAGGTAACTTTACCATGAGTACCTGGTATATGAATTAGTTCTTATCTGTACATGTTGTTACTTTGTACAAATCAAAAATAAGCATTTGTTTTAGCATCTAGAGTTTAAAGAATCTGCTCAAATATGTCACACAATGTAAGGAGAAAACCTTATACCTCTTACTTAAAGAGCAAACCAAAAAGAATTTTCATTAAATGTAGTTTTGTTTAACATTTACTTGCTTTTAAACTCATAAACTTTAAAAACACTACCTTGACGAAGTCGTTTTTGACCCAGTTATCATCCTTGATGGCGTCACGAGCCTTGACTTCTTCCCCCTTCACGTTGACGACGGCGTAGGTCAGATCTGGATACTGTGTGGATGAATGGTTCCCCCAAATCACACAATTACGTACAGCGCTGTTAGGGACCCCTACACGGGCCGCCACCTATAAATAGACACCAATTAAACAGTCTGGAACAAAACTGTACGGGACCCCTAAACGGGTGGCCACTTATAAATAAACACAAGTAATCATATTCTGATATAAACCTTGAATTTTTCTCTTTTTCCAGTAAATTTACCTTAATGTTTTACTTCCCAATAAACTTATGAGTTTTTCAACTAAATTGTGTACACATAATGTATGTGTACTTATTAAAGTAAGCTTCATATACTTGGGGGTGGGTGGGTGGGTATATCTTACCTGTGCCTGTGCCCGGTTCTGGTCAGTATATCTTACCTGTGCCTGTGCCCGGTTCTGGTCAGTATATCTTACCTGTGCCTGTGCCCAGTTCTGGTCAGTGTATCTTACCTGTGCCTGTGCCCAGTTCTGGTCAGTATATCTTACCTGTGCCTGTGCCCGGTTCTGGTCAGTATATCTTACCTGTGCCTGTGCCCAGTTCTGGTCAGTGTATCTTACCTGTGCCTGTGCCCAGTTCTGGTCAGTATATCTTACCTGTGCCTGTGCCCGGTTCTGGTCAGTATATCTTACCTGTGCCTGTGCCCAGTTCTGGTCAGTGTATCTTACCTGTGCCTGTGCCCAGTTCTGGTCAGTATATCTTACCTGTGCCTGTGCCCGGTTCTGGTCAGTATATCTTACCTGTGCCTGTGCCCGGTTCTGGTCAGTATATCTTACCTGTGCCTGTGCCCGGTTCTGGTCAGTATATCTTACCTGTGCCTGTGCCCAGTTCTGGTCAGTATATCTTACCTGTGCCTGTGCCCGGTTCTGGTCAGTATATCTTACCTGTGCCTATGCCCGGTTCTGGTCAGTATATCTTACCTGTGCCCGGTTCTGGTCAGTATATCTTACCTGTGCCTGTGCCCGGTTCTGGTCAGTATATCTTACCTGTGCCTGTGCCCAGTTCTGGTCAGTATATCTTACCTGTGCCCGGTTCTGGTCAGTATATCTTACCTGTGCCTGTGCCCGGTTCTGGTCCAGCCTAGTCAGGGCGGTGAAGTTCTGGGGAGGGATGGAGGGGGCATACTTCTTACAGATGTAAGCGTTAGTGTTGGCTGGGTTACCTACCACCACCACCTACAATGTAATCCATAAAATCACTAACAACAAGAGATATGGAGGTTACCTAAAGAATTCACAATTACAGGTAGTGCTCAATAAATGGGCTACCAAAATATGCAACTACTGGGTGTGTCTGAATTCACAATTTTACAATAATCTCTTTTTTCAGGCTTGATTTTCTCGATTTCTTTTATTAAATAGAGTATAGAAAGAGTGGTCTACCTTGATATATATAATTAAAGTTTTCCCTTGATATTCTTTATTTGATTGGTTTTAATAGAGTTGTCTACCTTGATATAGTTTATTAGATAAGGTTTTAGCAGAGATGTCTACCTTGATATGCTGTTTGTTTGAGAGGGACAGAGTTGTCTACCTTGATATGCAGTTTTTTTTTAGGTACAGAGTTGTCTACCTTGATATTCTTTATTAGATAGAGTTTTTAGCCGAGTTGTGTACCTTGATATTTTTCTTGGCCACTTTATCGATGGCCTGCCCCTGAGACTTGAAGATCTTGACGTTGGCGGCCAGGAGGTCCTTCCTCTCCATTCCCTCGCGGCGAGGCATGGCCCCCACCAACATCGCCACATCTACGTCCTTAAAGGCCTCCATCTCATCACAGGAGGGGATCACCTCTACAAAACGGGTCAAGGTCATAGCTCTCAAGGTTATACAAGTCAGACAATTTACTACTCCATTATTTCACATGGTGTAGTTCTTTTGTATGCATTATTCATTGAGTAATATGGGCTACTGAATAAAAATATTGTAGTAATGTAATTTTATCTTTGATAAATAATTTCCCTTTAATAGGCTCAACCTCTGCAGATATTAAAATTTTACATAGTAATCTAAATATTTTCTGTTATATATTTCACTACAGTCACAGGATCCTCTTATCTTGTGTTTTAGTATTTGTTTGTTTTCTGCATAGCAACGGTGTCTCAGCAAATAATAATTTTAAAATATTATGTGTAACACACACTGAAATAGTAACATAGGCATTCTATATTGAGTGTAATGTAGGCATAATAAGCCTATACAATGTGATATATACGCTAAAGGTATTTAGTGACATGATAAGCCTATAGTACAATGTATTACATACGCTGGAGGAGGGGGAGGGAGCAGTCCATCAGCTCCATGACAACACCATTCAGGACCCCCATCATGGGAGCAATATCAAGGAGAACCAAAATGATTGGCTGAAAAATATAATTCTCATGTTAAAATCAGACATTCAACTAAATATTTAATGTTGCTTACCCAAAAACATAGACACCAAGAAATTAAAATGATTCGACAATGCATTTTTAAAAATTTCATCAAGATGCATATTGGTTATTAAGGTATCAGATGTACAAATGGGTAAAAATTAGAGCCTGGTGACCCCATTTTTTGATGTTCTAAAATTAATATATGGGTCATGACTGATAAAAAAATTAGGTCATCAGGGGCAACAACTCTTTTGGGGAGATAACTCTTGACCAAAATAAATTTATGTAAAAAAAATGATTTTATTTTTTTTAAAGAAGTTTATTTTTTCAAAGTCATACAATAATCATTTCCTTTCATAAAAATTAATTAAAATAAATCTAATAGTAATGATAAGATGTTTAATGTGAACTTATACACAAAAATTAGGCCAAAAAATGTGTACATGGTGAAGAAAATGTAAACACAAAAAAATTACTTATTATACTTATGAATTATTTGACAATGAAACAATACTGTTTTGAAAATTTTAAATACATGCATATTAAATTATTAATGAAAATATTTAACTAGTGAATTGTACTCTTTTTTAATTCGGTATAAAAAATGATGCATTTCATTTATATTCATAATTCTGAAGGAGCTTTTTTCATTATATGCATGAAAATACATCTACAATTCAGTCAATAAATGATTCATATAAAACATAAATTTTCACTAGTAGAATTAAAGCTGCTTGAATCAAGCTTTCAAACATACCACAAAGCATATCAATGGATTTTGGTACAACTAAATATGCATACATGTATATAATCTATATATGTCTGTATGATTATCATATGTACAGACATAAAAATGACTCAAACATTCCACAGTACATGTATATCAATTCATTTTGGTACAACTGAATAAATCATGTAGCAGAAAAGAATATATCTATACATATATATGTTATATCTCTATGACTGTATGATTGTACATCTATACAAAAATGAATATGATATAAACATATCAACTTATAACGGTACAACTGAATAAATCATGTTGAAGCAAAAAATTCACATAACTTAGGGATGACCGTTTGCAACACTTTAGATGTCGCAGTTACTCTGGGTTTGCCCTCACTGGTTTTGGAAGACAAAACACAGGTCAATCCATCTTCTCCATCTCTGTCGTAGATGAGCTTTAGGTGTGAGAGGCCAAGACCAGATCCAGCGATGTTCTCTGCTAAACTTGTCTTCAGGACACCTGTGCCGATCAACACATGTAGCGATCCAATGTTTTTAGATTTTTCAGCATTAAATATTTCTTGCTGAAAATGGCAATCACTACTGTATGAGTGCTTCATGACAGTTGAGCTACTAAAGTTTGCAGCACAGATAATCCTCGCTAACATAAGAACATCATCGACTGCATTGTGTGCATTGTAGTCTGGAAGACTAAAATGTCTTGCAAGGCATTCCTGCTTGTAACTTGGAAGCTTTGGAACATTTTTTCTCAAGACACTAAGAGAGTCAACAAATGCTGTAACAGTTTCTCGGAATACTTTCTGTAGGTTACACTTGTTAATTGCACTACATAAAACACGGAAATCAAAAACCCTTCCGTTATGTGCCACCAACACCACATCCCTGAATTTCTTCAGCCACTCCAGGAAGTTGTCCAAGGCTTCTTTGATGGGGATTGCAGCTACTCTCTGTCCTCTAACATATAGAGATGTTCCATCGAAGACAATACCTGTCGCTCTTTCGGCATTGGCATCCAACTGTTGTTTGGGAAGAACATATGCAGAAAATTGTTCCTTACTCTCTACATCAAGGCAAGCAATTTGTGTGATGTGAGGCATGCTGTTTCTTGATACTGGAAAAAGAAATATTATCAACAGTCATTCCATTATGTTAACCTGTGCTTATATCAAAATATATCCAACTTCATGTTTTTTTTTTTTTATTATTGGTAGAGATTGTGAATCATTAACAAATTCTTACTTAGTCCTGTTGTCTCCAAATCGATGACTACAAAATGTGGTTTACTAAGCTGTACTGGAGAAAAGGAAGGCTTTATAGTAGCATCAGGCACTCTGGTTATGCTCACATCAGTGCTCAGTCCAATCTCTGTAATAGATGATTACAAATGATTATGAATTTTCTGTTTATATGTAAATGCATCATAATTAAAACTTGGTTATGTACATGTATTTCAGTATACCCGATTGGTATGTTGAGCCCTCGGTAGCCTCTAAGGCCCCTTTATCCGTCAGCCTCTCCTGCTTTAGGATTAATCGTCTACGTTTTGTCTCTGGAAGCTTGGCCTTTGCCCTCTTCTTGGCCCTATATGAGTCTAGCTTAGCAGAATACTTGGCATTGAAATGACCTGGTGACAGGCCATTTTGTTTGAAAGTCTGAAATTGATGTAAAGCATGTTTATAATAAGAATCCTATCTTCCCTAAAAATATTTTCTCAATCTTTTATTCTATTCAATTTTTTGTAGCATTTTTAAAGTTACATGTATACATATATTATTCATTGCAATATCTATGTGTTAGTTTAAAATATAGTAATAGGAAAGAATGTAAATCATTTCTATCATGGAGGTACAAATGGAAAACATCAAATACCACAAGACACTCGTGAAAATGCAAGTAATGATTAAAAAACAAAACTAAAATTTGTAACTACCAACTCAATATGAAACAACAAAGCAACTTACAATCCAAAGAGGAAAGAAAACAACTGAAACTTCAACACTCAACACCAAAGTAGAACCTCTGAGAGATATTTCCTTCCAACATTTATGCTTGCAGCTGTTGCATGGATACGAAAGTCAAGGCTCTCACTCTCTCCATAATGCAAGTGCTTAGGGGCTTTAAGCATTGCGGCACGATTTGCATACTCACACGCCTGGCTTGAACCTAGGTCCACATACATTGCTGACTTGGCTATTATTGATTCAAAAATCAAGTTCAATTTCTCACGCAGTAAAGGGTCACTGAGGGGTGCTTTGTACGGCAAACTTCGATGACTATATTTCTCTGAGTTTCCTATGCGTTTGTAACCACAAAAACGTGCCTGACAATTACTGTGATCGCCAAACTGATGAGGAATTAGTGCTTTGAGGTTCTCTCGCATCCCATCTACATCACCTTTGTTTTTGCTAAATATGTACTTGATGCACTTATGAAGATGCTGAATAACCTGATTACTGAGACTCACTTCCTTTTTGTTGCGTAGGTCATACAAGACTTTGACAATGTTTTTAATACAATGATTTCTGTCAAGCTTTTTTTTAACAGTCACACCCATATTATTTTGCAAACGTGCAACAAGAGTGTTATCGCCATCACCCTCTATAGTATCAACAGGCGTACCTTGTTGGATCATGTCTTTGATGGCTTTCAGGCCTGCCTCACTTTCCATAGCCCTCGCAGATCCTTTGTGATTCCACACACACAATGTTCTCTAACTTTCAGCCCTGGTCTGTTCCTCCTCCACCATTTACATACTCCACAAGTACGGTGCTTTATGACAGTCTTCAGAACTTTATTTTCCTTGCTCATCATAAATGTATGACCTGAAAAAAAAAATCCATGTTGCATAAAGTGATTTATTAACAAACTTTCAAAACATAATAATATGTATATAAATATTTCTGTAAATTTGGAATATGATATAGAAAATATATGAAATAAAATTCATGATAATTATATCAGTTATAATTGATTTTTTGAATATATTTTCCAGATAATTCTTTTTTTTCATTACCTGTTAGACTGTCAAACCCTCTTTTCTGCCACCCATGATCGATACAAACTGTCATGCCTCTACGACTTTTAGGAGCGAAAGAAAGTTTCTTTTTAACTGCGGGATGTATCTTCTGTGTTTTATGGCCATCGTGAGTGATTCCTGGCATTCCTGAGCTATATAAAAATAAATTGAAAATAATTTATCTATATGACTATTTTATACCTCTTCAACAAAATGCTATCTGTATAATTCATCAATTTTCATTTCAAAGAAAAATAAATTACCCTTGGTGATGATCAAAAGTACCAGAAGATGCACATGTAATTTCATTTTGGGGGAAACTGTCTTCTGCGTTGCAATCAGGCTTAATTTTCTTGTCATTAGCATTGAGTTTGGACCTTCCAGAGCTACAAAATATTACCATAATTGATCATATTTGTATATTATGTACAATTATAAAAAAAATTGTATCATTTTCATTCATTATTTGTGCCGTGCCTTTTCTACATTTTAATATTTACCAATGGTCATGATCAAGGGGATCAAATGAGGTATCATGGTCAATTTCATTGGAAACTGATTCTGTCAGTCTGGAAACATCCCTGTAAAGAATAAAATCAGAAGTAATACAGGTGAAGACTGTTATGTACTGTTCATTGCTTTAATGACTATAATATTTTAAATCAAAATTTACCCAACAAATTCATCAGGAATTACTGCTATCCCTAAATCAGTGAACTCCTCCTTAAAATCATCCTCTTCTTTCTGTGAAACAGCTCTGAAATATGCAGTTATATATGAAGTTATTCTATGTTAAATTTTTGTTTGTAATTGTATTCAAAACATTAACGCTATTAGAAGCAGTTCTTCTTTTTAAAAAAGACATAAGCATGATTTTGATTACATCATTTCTTTCTCAAAGGCCATCAGACTTTCCTCCTTCATGTTTTCTTCTGCGTATTTTTCAATTATCTGTCCTGCTCTCCTCTCCATGACTTTTAAACTCCTGTTAATCAATGGTAAATCTAAGGTTGTAAGTAACGAAACTCAACAAAATAAGACGTAAACAACAAACAAAATGCATAGATTACATTAGAATGGCAATAACTATCTTCTAATTTGGTATTCGCAACTGTAAATGCTAACTTAATGGTCGCAAACTGAGTTTTACCTGTTATTAATGAATGGCAAATCTAGGGTTGTCAGAAGATTGTTCATTCTCTGCGGTCCACCAACACTGTCAATCATAGCTACAAGGAATATTTCAATCTTTTTATACAATTTACAACAGAATACAACATCATTTGTAACAATAAAAAGGTTTGAAATATGGAATCAACATACCTGCACCAACTTTCGTATTTATACAAAAGCTAGGCATCCCCTTTCCTTGCCCCTCGTCTTTGTGCGTTTTGCCATAGGGAATCCTGTTCAGCTTCAAACAAAAGGTACACTGTATGTATAGGTACCCGCCCAATCCAAGTTTCATCTCACCTTTTATGTTTCTTTTCGTTAGATATAGAGGCCCGCATTTACAGTGGCAGCAATTTTCCAGGGCATCTACAACTGTATTCCATTCGATAACGCGTCTGCCATTTCTCCAACCGTCTGAACTAAACTTCTTGCTATTTACAAGACTTTTCATGCCAGGAAAACACGTTTCGCATGTTTCTCCCTCACAAATGTGACCAAACACATAGTTGTGGTCCACTAACACATTAGTTTTCGGCGACTTTTTGAAGCGCCCTTTCTTGTTTCGTTTCAACATGGACGCCGCCATATTGAAAACTGTTTGTAACGACGTTACGAGATATTTAGATATTTTGTTTTTTAAACTCAAAAAATAATTTTCCGGTATCAACTTTGTCATCAAATTGCTAAATATCAGTATAAATGTTGTTAAATGAAAAAATATATTCATTTTAATTTTTTTTTACTTTTCCCCGAAATCTACCGAGATCGTTCCGGAAGATGCCGAGCTCTCGTGGTCAATTTTACATCCGATACCTTAATTTATTTCTACAATCTGATTCTGATTTTCATTGTATTCCAATACCGGTACATTTTTGAAACAGAGAATGTAATGAGAGTTTGTACCTGGTCCTTGCCAAAGACATCTCCCCTGGCTACAGAGTAAAGGAGGGAATAGGCAATCTGACCAGCAGCTCCTGTAACGAGGACTCTCAGGGGTTCAGCCTGCAATAGGTCAAAGGTCAATAGGTCACAATTAGGTCTAAATCAACATGATCAATGAAGTTTTTTTTTTAATCCTCATGTGGTAAATTATTCTGAATGATCAATAAATGTCAAATAAATAACATAATCAAGTGAGGGATTGATGGATTTAAAATTACTCTAAGACGTTCAATTACAGGGGACATCCTAATGTTGTAAGAGTGAAAAATTGAAAAGATAAACATTTTTAATTTAACAAAAGTAAAACAATATAAAATAAGCTTATAAATACAAGTGCAACACTGAATCCACTACTGTACTTCCTTGAATATTATGGGAGTGTTTAAACCGCTCAGACAGTAGAGTGACACCGAGACAGGTGTTTTAATCGCGATCTTACTTTCAATTAAAACGTTTTCTTCATTTTCATTTATTAAATTAGCTACTAACATTACAGAAACATTGAGATCCGCCACAGTACACGGAAAGGTCACAAAGACACGCACCTACATAATGGTTGACAGCTCGTTTCTAGGATTTTGCTGTCATAATCACACTTCATTCCGCAATGACAGTCAAATATTTTATCGTCTGAAGCAGAAAACTACATTATGTAGCCTAAAACAAACAAGAAATCCTTACTTACCATTCTGTCTGTTTACCGGTTTCTTTTTCCGTAGCCCACGAGAAGATGAAAGTTCAAGGTCAGAATTATAATTGAAACCGGAATGATCACAATGTGTAATTCCGGAAGAAGGAAATTTTTTTTCAATGCAATATGGGGATTTTAAAAAAATCATTTAATTACGTGATTAAGTTTCAAACAGGAAAAAAACAAAATATTCATAAAATTCTTATTAAAATTGGACGTGTATACAGGTAAAAAAGTAATTTAAGCATTACGTGTTTGTGTTACTGTTTGTATCGATTAAATGCCCCAGTCAGTGGTACTGCGACGTAAACAGAGGCCAGACGTGACTGACAACACGAGGTCGAGTTATTATTGACACGATTATTCTTTTACATCACCCTCTCTCCTCAGAATTAAGTATCGAAAAAGTCAACGTTGAGAAATTTTTAGATATTCGTTTGTGAGACACTATACCCCCCCCCCCCCCCCCACAAGCAGCTTTTGCCAAGAGCTTCAAAGTTTCTCAAATGCAAGTCAAATTCAAACGATCATCGTCAGAATTGTTGGTATCCAAAGAAATGTCTTGTCAAAAGGAATACATATCTGAAACCTAAAAGCTGTACTAGTAATTATTTAAAAGTTATGTACAAATTTGGTTTCTTTTTGTTTGTCTACAATTAAGTGAGTACATGTTTACAGTCCCTAAAGCCATAATGGTCAAAACTCAAAAGGTCAAAATATTTAAAGTTATTCATTGAAAGGTCGTGTCAGAATGAATACATTGAAAGCCCTCGCACTAACTGTTCAAAAGTTTTGGCAAGGTTAAAGTTAGGAATTTTTTGGTATAAGTACTTGGTCAAACTTCATGGTCTTTGCCTCGTTGGGGGAGTTCCACAGAATTTGATCTCTGGACCCTGACCTTGGAGTTTGACCTACATTTACAAAAAAACAATAATTCATATACTTCACATCTCGTATGAATTTTGACAAGACCTTTGAGTTGGTATAAATATTTTTGACCTTGACCTACGATTTTGACCTACTTTTTAAAAACTTAAACCTTGGTCATAATTTCTGAACAGATAGAACTAGGGTTTTCGTATTTCACAGGTATACTCCTTGTAACAAGACCTTCCCTTGGATACTTTTTATGCGCCCGGATCGATAGATCCGAGGCGTATATTGTTTTTGTCCTGTCTGTCTGTCTGTCTGTCTGTCTGTTTGTTTGTTTGTCCCCAAACTTTAACCTTTGCCATAACTTTTGAACCATGAAAGGTAGAAATTTCATATTTGGTATGCATACTTCATTAATGAAGGGCTTTCAATTGACACCAATATTAATGACCTTGTGACCTTGAATGTGATCTATATGCTAAAAATAACTTTTCTGTCTGCAGACTTTAACCTTCGCAAAAACTTTTAAACCATGAAAGATAGAGACTTCTTATTTAGTATGCATACTACACTTGTAAACTTAAGTTCTTTCAAATGACACCAAGGTCAATTACCTGGTGACCTTGACTGTGACCTATATACTAGAAATTATAGCTTTTTTGTAACTTTCATCATAACTTTTGAACCATAAAAGATAGAGACCTCATATTTGTTGTACATACTCCACTAATCAAGTTCTTTCCAATGACACCAAGGTCATTGACCTGGTGACCTTGACTGTGACCTATGCTAGTATGCTAAAAATTGTTTTTTAGATTTTTGTTGCCGCCGGTCGCATTGTGTTTCACAAACACATCTTGTTAATGTTAATTTTGGAGTTTGACATGCATTTGAGAGAATTCTCACCCTCGCCATACGGGGACATCAGTGTTTCACAAACACATCGATCTTGTTTACTTTTAAATCTTAACCTTTGAAAACTTGGACTTTCATATAAATGCATGATATCATAAAAGAATTAAACTATTTTCAATCTTTACCACAACCTGCCGTTGGGGTGGGGGCATCGGTATTTACAAACTCAAATCTTGTTTCAATATTTAGCAAGAACTGACCTCGCCAAACACAGGCACGTACGTACAAAGCATCGATTTTGAAAGTAGCCATTTATTATTTTTTTTACTTACCTGAAAAAGTTGACAAGCAAAATAAAAAAGGACAAATGCCTTGCTGTAGTAAACAGGGGCAAAACAGTCTTTCAATGAATATTTCAACAGTAAAAGTATTGTTGGGAAAAAGGGGGAAAAGCCCCCCTTGAACCCCCCCCCATTGCGTGCCTGAAACAGCATGGCATTGATCTCTCTTTAACTCATGTATGATGTCTAGCGTATGAAAATTATAAAATCAGTAATAATCGGAATCGAAATCGTTTAATTTGTTTCATAATTTGTTTCAGCCATGATCGTACACTGTAAAAAATGTGTTTAGAGTCTAAACATTTTTCTAAACACTTTTCTTGTAGACAGATTTTTAACATGTTTAGTACTTGAACACATTTATTTTCTAAACATGTTTAGGTATCCGTTTAATTTCTAAACATGTGCCTGTTGAAGCTTGCGTTTACGGCCTAAACGTGTTTAGAATTTAAATATGTTAAACTATTAAACATGAAAATATGCAATCAAATTAAAGAATTAGATCTATTATCCATACATGGTACACTTATAATATAACGATCCTATAGTAAAGCAACGTACTTATCTCTATACAAATTACAAAGAACTTCAGAGTGGTGTTTTATATTTATTAATACTTTATTAGAAAATTAAATTAAAATATGTTTAACATTTTATCCATCTAAGAAAAGTCTTTTTTTTTTTTTTTGCAAACTCATACATTCTATACAGCATGCCACAAAACCTTCGAAATACGTATTTCAGTTTTCAAACTCTTTTGTCTTTTAGTTTTTTTTACTTATTTGTTTTCTATGTCACCGAGATACAAATGGTAAACCGTCCAGAATTTGAAAGTATTCGGATACAACAAAGGCCCCGGTTCAGCGAGTTCACGTTAGTGGACCCCATTATCTCCAGTCCTCTTCCAATAATGCTATTTTTTCCCTCTGTGATGATCATCAACTTGGCTGGATCCTTACGTTTCTTGCTTTTAGTAGAATGCTGTTTTTCTGCAAAAATAATTATAGTAAAATTAAAAAAAAAATTACACAAACAAAACAAATATAACGGACAAAATTTCAATCTTAATACGATAGAAGGAAACAGTTCAAGGGGAGGAATTGATAGATAACAAACAACTTAGACACAATGAAATAAAGTACAAGTTGCATAAATTTACCTTGTACATGTACCAATGATCCAATCCAGTGATTCTTTGGCCCCTAGCCTTTCTGCTGGAAGTATATGTTTTCTCTGTGTGGTTAAAAGTCTTTTTTCAACCTCTCCATCATTTTTCTCTAGTATATTAAATAAAATAATTTTCAATTATTAATTGCGTTTCATGTAAAAGCATTGTATTTATTTTATCCAAGATATCTTTGTGTGTAGAGGACACATACAACACACGATATAATTATATAAGATACTGATTTTCTCTTTGTTGAAAGTTAAAGTCCCTAAGCTTATCCGTTATTTTATAACTTTATTATGAATAGTAAAACGGTATCAATTAAAAATGGTGTTCATTAATATTGTACATGTACCTTTTAGTAAAGAATGCAAGATCCTACGATAAACAAATACTGCTGACATTGTTTACCTCTCTCGTCAAGCTCAAATTTTGTAAATAAATTCATACAAACCTTCTAAATCACAGTTTTCAAGAAGCATCCCTCGTGTATTTCACTTAATCTGCAACAGTCGTATCTTGAATTTCTATCATTTTGAAAGGATAAACGGTTTTCTCTGAATGCTGAGATTTTCTTTGTTCGACAACCGCGTTAATTCATGTTTGAATATATCTCGATCATTTCCGGGAAGACAACTCCGTATTTCACTGACTGAAGAATGAAACACGTGTTTAATTTCTAAACGTGTTTAGGTATTAAATACTTCAGACCGAAGTGTTTAGTTGTTAAACATAATATTAAACATGTTTAGATGTAAACATGTAATGGTAGTGTTTATTTCCTAAGCACATTTTTTACAGTGTAGAAACTCGGCGTGGGTGGGGCATGGGGTGCTCAATCTATACATGTAGCATATATACAATGGAAAGCAAGGCTACAATTAAAGCTTCTCTCCCATCAAAAATAACGTCTGATGAACTTTTTGGGAGTTCAAAATACCCCAAATGAAAAGTTGGTGTGCCCCCCCCCCCCTCCCAACTGAAATTACTTCCTATAGGGGGTTGTTGTTATTTGATATAACTTAATAATGTCAGTGCATGACTTGAGCATCAATTGATATTGCAACAAGTTTTTATGGCCATGATGTAATCAAAAGACCCGGGGTTATATTTTTACACCGTCCGACCGTCTGTCTGTTTGTCCGCAAAATCTTTTTCTTGCCCATAACTTTTGAGTGCGTGGGCCATGACTTTTATATTTCAAAGGTGTATTAAAATTTCTTTTGACAAATCCTTCATTTTGGTACCACCATATTTGACCCTTTGACCTTGAAGTTTGACCCATTTTTACCACGCCCCAACATTGGCCATAACTTTGAACAGGTGGCGCTAAATAGAGCTCTTGAACTTCACTTATTACTGTGCAAAGACTTTTCAATGGGTATAAACATTCTTGATCTTTTGACCGTAATATTGGAGTGAAACATGTGGTGTTAACGAAGAGTGTTCAAGATCACAAGATCGAAAAACCATACAACAATACAAAATAGGAGCAGTACAAACAAAGACCCCCAAAACATCAGTGGTGGGATCAGGTGCCCTGGAGGAGTGAGCATTCCCTGTCGAAAGCTTTTTAAAGAAAATAACTTTGGGCATATCTTTTAAACAGGTAGCACTAGTGTTTTCGAATAGGCCTATTTCACAGTTGTATTCCTTGTGACAAGACTCCCTTTGGATACTAACAATTTTGACCGGCAATTTGGCAAAGATAGACATTTGTTGCTATAAAGTTTTAGAATTCAGAGGATTTAAAACTAATTGTAACAATCTTGTTACAGTTTGGGTTAAATTCTCTGAAGTCTAAAACTTTAATGTAACACATATTCAATGCATTGAAAATTGAAGGTTATCTTTTTTGTTGGTTTAGCCCTCCCCCCTTTCAGTAACACCCCCCCCTACACACACACACACACACTTTCAATTTGCTTCCGACGCCTATGTGTATGTCGACTTAAAGGGGCATATAAAGTTTGACACTAATTTCATTAGAGTGAGGTCAAGGTCTAAGGAAATGCCAAGGTCAAAAACTGTTGAAAAGCTCTCATCAGTGAAAAAAATTTTGCAAGTGGTTTCTTTAAAACTGACTTAAACACAAATGGATAAAAGTGAGATCAAGATCAAATGAAAGGTCAAGGTAAAAATAATGATACACTTGAAATGCTTACCTCAATATACTATCAGCTTATGATGTTTGACACTAATTTAGGAAAACTGGGGTCAAAGCAAAGGTCAAAGTCAAAACTGTTGATTCAGTTGCATATTTCTCATCAATATCTATCAGCATATGAAGTTTGATAAAAATAACTAGAAATTATGTCTTTAATTAAAACTGACTTAAACACAATTTGATAAAAGTGAGGTCGAGGTCAAATAAAAGGTCAAGATCAAACTTGTTGATGCAGCTGAATTGCTTACATCAGTATGCATCAGCATATCAAGTTTGACAATGATTTCATTAAAGTGAGGTCAAGGAAAGGTCAAGGTCAAAAATGTTGATGCAGTTGAATGTGTAATAACATTTGAAGTTTGATAAAAATTTCTTTGAATGGTATTATCTTTAAAAGTGAGCAAAACACTGAATAAATTAAAGATAAGCGAGGTCAAGGTCAAAGGAAAGGTCAAGGTAAAAAAAATGTTGATGCAGTTGAAAATCTCTCATCAGTATGAATCAACATGTGAAGTTTAATAACACCATATTGAATCTTTAATGGTATATTTAAAACTGAGTTAACACTAACTTAAGAAAAGTGAAGTCAATGTTAAAGAAAAGGTCAAGATAAAAAAATTTTGATGCAGTTGCATGGCTCTCATCAACATCTATCAGCATAAGAAGTTTGATAAAAATTTCTCTTATAGTTTCTTTGAAACTTAGCTTTGAACAGAGCTAAAAGCAAAGTGTGACGGAAGGACAGCTAGATGGAAGGCCATATTCATGGCGGGGCATAAAAATAAGATATTTGCTGGTAAATTTGACCCTTCCCTCAGCCTCCTTAAAACTTTAAATATGTAAGAGGTTTGGAAACCCCAGGGGTGGGCCAGGTCTTCCTTGTATGTCACTAAGATACTTTCTGATGAATGGTAGTATCACAGTCTTATATGAGGAGCTCGACTGTCCTGTATGTGTGGTTTTTTTTGTAATACTTGTATTTTTTAGCTCTGAGTGATTGACAGTTTCACCTGTGTTAATCAATATTCAGATAGGTAATTTCTTTCTTATAATTATCGCATACCAAAATATGCACCTTCTACTAGATTCATCCCAAAATGTATATGTTCTTGTCACTTTGAAAAGATAAATATACATGGCCGGGAATTTACTCTCTAATGACAGAGATGACTTTCCATATAAGTAATCCAAATTTTACTAATAGTTTACTTTTCTCAGTCTGACTAAAGCCAGTCCCTACTATATCACTTCGTTACTAACGATCAGTGATATAGTAGGGGCTGGCTTTCTGTAAATTCGATTGAATTACACACCTGAAAGAAACATTAACTTCTATTTTCTTTGGCTTAAATACGTTTTGTAGTATTTGACAAAAAAAATCCAATTCAATTTTTAAACCTTACAAAATTGAATATAGATCCTTTAAAAAAAACTCTAATGTTTCAAGTACATGTACCATGGTTTTAGAATTTGTTTTATTGGTACTATATACATTTTTCCTTTATAAAAATATAATTTCTCGTGGAATTCTGATGAGCAAACTAATATAATCCTGTGAGCAACTTATTTAGCCGATATATAGAATACTATAGAAAATTTAGCTATTGCATGTTTGTGTGGGTACCTGTAAAGTGCGAAACGAAATAGAAACGAAACGAAACGAACTGAAACGAAACGAAATCTGCCGAAACGAAACGAAATCTACCGAAACGAAACGAAACCTACCGAAACGAAACGAAATCAAGACGAAACGAAACGAAATCAAAACGAAACCAGCTGAAACGAAACGAAACAAAACTTTCAAAATGTTTTTTTTTTTCAAATCAAAGTATATACAGGTACATATAGTAATATATATAATGTGTAACTTCATACGATCTATTTCATTCCATAAGAAATTTATATAGTTCAAGCACCACATGCAATTGTTTCGCTTCAAGCTCATACAAAGGCGTCAGAAGGAAAATGAAAGTGGGGTGGGGTGGGGGAGGGAGGGGCTTAACCAACAAAAAAAGATTTACCCCAATTTTTGATGCCTATATGATACATATCTTGCAAAATTGTGAGGGGGGTCTTAACACCCCCCCCCCCCTCAGACCCGCTTCCGACGCCTATGCCATATTATGTTAACATATCATTAAATAATTTATCTACTTAAAAATGACATTGTTCGCTTCGAGAGACTCTTTACTTGTCAGTTAAAACGTTTAAGACGTCTTTGGTCGAGCCTCTTTATTGCAAACCACTCATTTCTTCCTCGAAAATTACCTCGACAAAAAATTGGACCGTATGCCTATAAAGAAGCACAAGATTCCGGTTGGAGTTACATGTATACTTGAACGATAAAACCAGACACTTCGAAATGGAATACTTGATACTCGGAAGTTTGATAGTTATGTATCTAGATAAATAAGGGCTAAAAGTAAGAGTTAAACATAAAAATTAGAAAATACTGTTGATATTGAAATAATACATGCATAATACGCTCGTGCATATTTGCAGCTGGCAAACATGTAATACATCATTAGTCTGAGAAGGGAGCATAATTTATCGGTCATTAAATTTTATATTAAAGGTGCTATATAAAATTTATTTGAAGTAAAAAAAAATAGTAAATCCACATGCAGTTACATAACGGTATATATGATTATATATATGTACCTTGATTTGAAATAAAAAAAAAATAATTATATACATGTACCTTGATTTGAAATAAAAAAAAAATTAAAAAAAAACTTTTGAGAGTTTTGTTTTATTGACTTGAAATTTGAGATCGATTAATGCTTGTTATACCCATATCCTTCTTCGTTTCGTTTCGACAGGTTTCGTTTTGAATGAAAATAGGTCATATGCATTAAGACATTATATACAGGGTGTCCCATAATATATGATACCATTTTAAATTATTGTCATAAACACTGGTCTTGACCAATTTCTTTGAATTTTGTCTCATTAAATATTTGAATAAATACAATTTTTAGCAACAAATAATTTCAGTTAAAATGTGTCACATGGTTGGAATAATGTAGCCACATAATTACGTCAAAAAATGGCGAAAAATGCATCTCAAGCAAAATGGATTACCTGTAATCATTGATAAACAAGCTGGGTATACCCTCATTTTAAAACTAGTTATCAAATCCAGTCTTACGATACTGTTACTAAATCTAAATCTTTAATTTGTAAAAAGGTATATTTCGATTGGAAATCCAGATTATAACCAAAGAAAACCGCACTGTTGTCTTAAGTTTTGGGATTTTGTGCAATGTCTTGACATGATCATTACCCAGAGTTGACGTCATGTGGGGGACATATTTGAAAAATGATAGCATTTTTCAAAGTGGACTCATTTTGTCGCTTTCTCTTCTTTGTTCACCAAATTGAGTGAATAAAATTGGACAGTATATGCAATGTTTATGGTGCATTTGTTATTATTCAAAATTCTTTACATTGTATTTTATATAATCATGAAATGGTATCATATATTATGGGACACCCTGTACATGTATAACTATACGAGGGTTGTCCCAGAAAAACGCGAACATTTTTAATATCTTTTGTTTTACTAGGACTATAAAGTTAAAAATTGGGGTGCATCATGATCAGCATTTTTTGAATAATGCCTAAAAATTTAAAAGAAATATCTTTAAAAATAAGATTCTCCTCGTATGTAAAGGAGTCTATCGAATTAGCTGTCGGCGCAACACTGACGACGTCAAAACGTATCTCGTAGTGTTTACGAATTTTTTACGAAAAGTGCGCCTCTATAAATATTCATTTTTAGCACACATTCGGCAATGTGTTTCATTATTTTTAGTTACCAAGTTATGCATCTCAAATACTAGTGCTACTAAAAGATTGGGGGGGGGGGGTAATTCTCTCAACAGACAATTTTATAATCCCGATCATAAACCCACCTGATCGAATTATTTAACAGCGGTCTTCACGTAGGGGCCTATGACGTCCCACTCTTGTCTTTTCAGTTATAGTCTTTATTTATGTGCACATGTCTATTATCTCCTATCAGGAAACCAGTCAAGTCAACCTAAACTTGACCTCTTCTACTAGATATAAACCTGTTCCCTTTATTTTGTTTGTGTTCTGTCATTGTTAACATTTTTTTAGACATATCCCGCTCAACATGGTGTTGCTTGATAATTAACGTATCGCCAGCTGTCAATCATAACAAATTTCCAACCAATGAAATAATTTCGTTTATTCTGCGCGTTCAGTAAAAACTTGCTCCGCCATATGCTCCGACAAACACTCTCAGTGGGTTGAAGGTCGACAATAAACAAATTGAGCAAATTAGTCTATTATGGTTTAAAATATTCAGTTGGGCAACGTATAATACCGATGAATGGTATCCCGAAAGAGAATTATGGATGTTTCGGGACCGCCATGCTTTGGGACGCCGACGTTTCGAGACCTGTCAACAGATTTCGCATGATGTCGGGACTTAGGTTTACAGGTCTGGTACAATCACTAGATTTAGCTACGTAGCTTGATTTACCTACATAGCTTTATTTACCTACCTGAGGTAGCTTTATTTAGCTACCGAATTGATCTATTTCTGTTTAAAAGCATTTTTCTCAGAGTGTGCAGACAATATCATTTTGATGCAGTGATCATTTTCAACTTTGAACTCATCTGAAAACAACTCTTGAAAAAATCCCTCTTGGAAAAACGTCTTTTTCTGCGCAATTGCAGTCAAAGTTCTGAAAGTTTTTGGGCCATGTATGACAGTTAGAACAGTTACTCCTTGAATGAAATGACAAAGAAGTCCAGGTGCTGTTAACACGATAATAGGTCGGTAATTATTCAGCACAATGTGAAGTAATCATACTCAGTCATGCCTCACCGCACCTCACCGTATAGTCAGATAACCAAACAATGGAATTACATGTTTTTGCTCTAAATTGTCCAAACGCAGCAATGTATAAATTATCTCTGCTTTGAACTGCTTTTTAAAGCCTCCCTATTATAAATATCAATAGTCCTTTAATTGCGACTTTTTGTCTCTTTTTAATAAAAAGAAAACTTTTGAGAACTTACCTAAAAATAGCTTAATAAAGCTACCTGAGGTAGGTAAATAAAGCTACGTAGGTAATTCTACCTACATAGCTAAATCTAGTGATTGTACTGGACCTGGTTTACACGTTTTCAAGGGGTCCAGCCTAATTTACTTTGCAAAGTCGTATTTTACTTTGCAACCGCAAAAATGGCGGAGTCGAAGCGAAGACTGGAAAGAAGGTCAGCAAACATCACGATTTTTTTAGTGATTCGAACATTTAATTCGATATCAAAATAGGTAGTTTCGGTGAACCATTTATTTGTCTCTTTAGGGGATACTTTTGGATGCGCACGAATTACATACTAAAAAATCTATTGAACTAAAACGACACGCCATGCAGGATTGGATTTGATACGTGTGTCATCATACGAGTATAAATAATGTCTTTTACAACAGAGTACCTGTTGAATGGTCAATAAGAGAAACTCATATCATATATTACACCAAGACCCCTTATTCAAACATGACTTTCTGTGACAAAATGAAAAGAAAAATGTCTTAATTCCAAAAATAAAGGGAGTATAGGAAATATTTCATTTGCAAAGTGTGGTATAGGACTTCGTTTTCCTGTGCAAATCACTTTGCTAAATAAACAATACAGAAATTCGCCATCACAACGATTACAAAAACGAAAAATACATTTGACATGTTTTCATTTATTCTGTGCATAAGTTTCGAGGTATTACTTCTTTTAAAACTGTTTTAATAACCATTCAGATTTATCTATTTGAGAAAAGAGCACTGCAACAAATGCAGGAAGATTATTATTTACCAGCAAATATTTTCTTCCACAATACCAAGTGACGCAGCAGGACAGTATACTTGCAATCATTATGGGAAGTCTTTTAGAACCAAGGAAAAGTAATTTGTGTAAATTCCTTCTAATGTGAAATATAAAGACAACAGTGCTGCCAGGAACTTGTACCCCCCCCCACAAAAAAAATCTTGCACTCTTTTGGAATTATGCTTTCGGGCTCGTACATGTAGTACGTGCATGTGTGTGTGTGTGTGTGGGGGGGGGGGGGGGGGTGGTGGTTCTAAGCCCATGTTTTTTTTCTGTTGTAGATTAACAATGTTGGAATCTCCCCCCCTTTTTTTTAAACGTTGCTATGCATGGGATTGACTTCTGAACATCATTCTTATTATTTTTGAAAACGTTGGGGGGGGGGGGGGATTCTAACCATTTCGAGAAAGTTTATACAAAGTTAACTTTCACCAGTCACCAAATGTTTAAATTCTTTCTTCATACAGATGAAACATTTTTAATTTCGTTTTTAAGGTTTTTGCAGTTATCTATGTCATTGTATAAAATGTATAAATGAAATATTATATCTAAGACCAATTCTATAGAACGTATTACGTTATAGCAAATTCCAATGATTTTATTTCTAAAACAAATATATTATGGTTCTAATACACTGTACATGCAAATTATACAAATTCAACTATCAAAACTTTTATTCCAGTTCACAGTATATATTGACAAGTAAAATTTAATACATGAAATACTTTGGTGCGATGAAAGAAAATGACAATTACTGTTATAAAAGTGTCATCTGACATCTTACAATGTATATCACTACAATTTATAACAATTTTCGTCGTAAAAATAAATTATTATACATATAAAAATTGAATTTCATTAGTTAATGAGTTACAGCACAAAAAAATTGCTGATTTTCTATACACCCTGTACAGTTCCTTTTCCAATACACCCACTCTCAATGGTGATGGAATGTAAGATCCGTGGACTGCAATCCACCCGACTGCGAACAGTCTAAATGTTCTATGAATCTTGCATATGTCCTACCCTTGTCCAGAATCCCCCTATTTTTCGAGCGTTTCAAAGCCAGTCTCTAGAAAGAAAACAAAAACAAATTTAAAAAGTACAGCACAGCAAGGGAGAAACAAACAAAAAATACACCCCCCATTATTAGAATGATAGGAATTACAGTGTACACACAATGCACTTAAATTATGCTGGTTGACATGTCATTTTCATTTTGGAAAGCAGACAATTTATTTGCAAACACTATGTCACAGCCAGTAATTTTGGCGAAGAGGCCTTTTGAATTTTCAATATACTAACGTTCTAAATCACAGAGTTGCAAAGTAAACATGTCCTAATATCAGCTTTGCAAAGTAATTTTAATCCTAAAGTCGTAAATTGTTGATTAAATTTCTAAAGCTGACTTTTTGTGAATGGAAATTGTGTTTTTCTAATATTTTACCGGAAAATTTACAAATATATGTAATTTTCACAGCTTTGGAATGTGCAATATTCTACAAAATAGCCGATGATTGTTATGAATGCGACAAACAAAAGACACATGCCTATGGTTTTTCTTCAATAATTTTTTCATCGGAAAGTAAATCGCTTTAGCTTAGTTTTCCCGTTGGAAAGGATAGATAGGCGCACCGAAACGTAACATCCATTTATCAAAATTAATAATTATAGTTCCTAAAATTACACAAAAGATACTGACCTCATTTGCTTCTCCGCTTCGTATCCGCCATTTTTTCGGTTGCAAAGTAAAATACGACTTTGCAAAGTAAATTAGGCTGGACCCCTTGGTTTTGGGACTTCTAAATGTTTTGGTCAGAAAATGAAATAAAACTCGTTTACTTGTTTGTTATGTTTATATAAATGTATACTTTCTTAGTTTGATACGCAAAAAATCGGTAGGATTTTCCTAGTAGGATATGCAATATTGACTTCAAGTTTATGATGCACAGTATACATGGTAGGCTATATATTAATCGCGTTTATATTGTTGAGTTGTGTCTGAAAGTTACCAGTTTTTATTACCAGTTATAATTGCATGTGCAGGATTAAGTTTATGAACTTTTATTTTTCACTTAAAAAAAATTAAATTCGATTTAAACAAAAAATTAAAAATGATTCTATTTTATCGCTAAAAATATTAAACCCCCCCCCCCCCCATTAATACTAGCATTATTTACTTATTAAGAACACCATCATGTATTGGCAAAATATTGAATTTATTTAATAACTTCATTTTTTTATATAAAGACATACATTGTCATTACCGGAATTATAATCAATATCTTGAACGAATTATAGTCCGACTTTGTTATATGAGGGTTGTCCCAGAAAACACAAACTTTGTATATTAGATTTGTATAATACCGGTAGATCTATATATCTGACCAAAATTATTCAAAATCTTCATGCACTATACTATCTATTATTGCTAAAAAGTGTGCACATTTTCCACCAGAACTTAAAGGTAAAGAAGAAAGATTTTTCCAGAGTCGATATTATCGAAATCCGAGCGATTTATGGAACGACCATTTGATTCGGGAAGGGGAGAGGGGCTTGCATTTTTTTTTCCGAGTCAGAGTCAGATTATTTTTTGTCATGTCTGTGAAGAACGAATTATTTATTTCCAATGGCAGATTATTTATTCATTTATTCTCCGCTTCGCTGAAAAAAGTCTAACTAGCAAAAAAAAAAAAGGGGGGGGGCATATTATTTATTTTCTTCCAGTTGTGGAAAGTTTATTTAATTTCCAAACTGACTCAACTCCTTTATCAGCCAGAATCAAATGATTGCCCCCTTATAGATAGGAACTAAAAACATGACTTAGTTGACAATGTCGGATGGGTTTTGTATATTATTGCTGATTTAATAAAATTATAACATTACAAATTGAATTAAAAGTCGTTGTTGTAATTTATCATTTACCCAGATTTGCAGTCACAATGTCCTTCTGTCTTCGTCGACATAGATTATTACAGTATGAGGGATTTCGAACTTTAATTATCATGCTTCGATAAAATTTCCGAGAAAGGGATAATACGGAATCATTATTGAATTATTCAAGTGAATGAAATGTATGAAAGCTTTTGTAAAAGTATTTGCCCTTTATTTTGTCTCAAAGTGGGTTCGTATTTTGCTTGTAGTGGGTAGTTTTTGGCGCTATCCTACCTGGCTGAGGATCGGATATTCCTAAAAAAAGTCAATCTCTACCCAGAGTTATCGTTCGCTTCGCTACATATGGATAGAGATTGTTAAAAAGTGTCAAAATGGCACCAATATGTTTCCGTACAAATGCAGAGACAAGCGCAGCGTCAGCGGCCGCCATTACTGCACATGAAGGTTTGTCTTCGGTTTAGAAGTAGTACGAATCATTAAATTCCATATCTGTATACTAGTGTATTCAGTATAATTAATGTAAGTGAGTCATATTGGCATTTAATCTTATATTCAACCCAGCTCACCACTCAAACCTGGTGGATGTTGTGTGTGTGTGGGGGGGGGGGGGCTTTTTGTGACCAGAAAAGATATAAAGGATTAATAAATCGGTTTTGTTGTTGTTTTAAAGATTTATTATCTTATAAATTATACTGAAATAGCAGTTTTAGGGTCGGGAATACTCGGGATAGGGGCTCACAGTAGTCTAGGTCACCTACACGTTTGTTGCATCGATGCATGGTCTCACACCAAACGTCTAGGAGCATTCCACTATAAATATTTTTACTTCAGAACGAGGCTTATCCAGAATTTGATAAAGCCTGTGATTGGTTGAACAAAAATAAACGTTTGACATCACGATTGCCAGAGTTTTGGCTGATCTTACAATCGACTTTCCTTTAAAAAACAGGGAGTGTCTATCCGCACGACGGTCGTGCCGATTATATTCGTTATTCGCACGACGGTCGTGCCGATTATATTCGTTATTCGCACGACGGTCGTGCCGATTAGAAATCTTATCCGCACGACAATAAAAAGAGAGATAACTCCTCTAAAATACCCACAACTTATTGTGCACGCTGTTTTGCTTTAAAAATGACATGTGGTACATCATAAAAACATGGTTAAAAATAATGTGGCATGCTTTAACCCCCCCCCCCCCCCCCCCCCCATGTAATAGGATTTTCTATCTTTTTTTTTTTTTGCTTGTCAACTTCTTCAGGTAAGTTAAAAAATAAATTCTGGGTACCCCCACGTTCACAAACGAATACCCCTCTAATATTATGTATAGAGGAGTATTTTTTGTATGGAACGGTTATCTTCAGTCTTTTAACTAAATTTTTCGCATTGTAAACATGAAAAGACAGTGTAATAAATATAAATTGTAAAATTAAAAAAAAAATCAAGGGGTCATATATTAGTGTGTGGCACTGTACCTCTGGGGTCATCCACCCCATTTCCTTTTCAGACCAGATCTGCAGCTATTATACAAATTGTGCTACATGTTTGTTGTTTTTTGTTATTTAACACGTACATATGAACGGTTTCGCTTTAAGACTATTAATGAAGTCAAAATGTTTTAAGAGTTCGAGTTATTTTTGAGACAATCCTTTTAAAAAGTAAAAGAGTTATTTCTACATAATATGTTGATTAAATATTTTTTCACAATATCACGCTCTTTCTTTACTTATTGATGGGAAAGATATTTCTTTGTGATAAATATAATATACAACCACTGGACCTTTTTAACCTTTCTTATATCGTAAAGTAAAAAAAAAAATCCCCATATTTCAATGTTATTCTGATGGCTGCAGCATGGGGAATTTTTCATTTATTAAAAGAAATGTTTAAAACGTCAATTGACTTAGATTAGAACCGTAATATACTTTTGTTTATCAGCAGAACTAGAATTATTATTATTCTTCAAATCTTTCGTGTACTGGTTTGTCATAGTTTTTGATACTGCACGTCAATTCTCATTTTTATGTTCCCCAAACGGAGTTTGGGAACATATTGTTTTTACTCGGTTTCTTATTATGTTCCCCAAACGGAGTTTGGGAACATATTGTTTTTACTCGGTTTCTTATTAAGGTCTTCCGTCTTCAGCGGAAGACCTTATTGTTTTTCTTAGGTTTCTTTTCCACTATTTTTATTATTATTGTTTTTTTTCTTACCGATTTTGTACGCACGATTTCTCGAGAACGGCTCGATCGATTTTCATGAAACTTTCAGGTCTGATAGAACATAAAAAAATCTAGATATATATTTTTTAATTTTGATGACGTCACTTCCGGTTCGGAGTTTTCTGCGATTTAGTGATTTTAAGAGGGTCACTTTGTCCGGCAGTTTTCTCAAAAAGCACTTAAGAGAAAAGCTTGAACTTTTCAGTGATGCTTAGAGCAACCTTTGGAGAAGTGCACTAAGTATATCGCAACTACCGGAAGTACGAACTGCCGACGCTCGCTATGGCCCGAAAATAGTCCTATCAAGAATTTCAAAATTTTAAGCACCTTTTCAACGATAACTATTTACCTAGAAATATTTTGTTTAAGCATGTAGAACAAAAAAGGTGTATAATTTCAAGATCTTTCAAATGACATCTTGGAAAAAGGGCTGGCCCCTTAAATCAGGGGCCTGCAGGGGACAAAAGGTTTTCCTTTATATCTCAAAAAGTATTGAGAATTTGTGATACGTCAAAGAAGCAAAGTTGTTCAGAATGTCATGCTTTATTAAGTAAAGTCGTCAAAATACGTCCTGCGTCGTCACTTCCGGTCAAACCGGAAGTAGTCGGAAAACGCATATTTTTGCCGTTCTTGACTAGTTTTTTGGTAATATATGCCTCTGGGACCTTGAAAATTAATTTTTGTCCGACGTCGTCACTTCCGGTCAAACCGGAAGTGACAGAAAATGGCTTATTTTTGCTATAATTAACATGGATATAGAGGAATCAAACCATTTTTGGACATTATTTCTCATTTTTTTTAAAAATAAAAGCAACTTCCGGTCAAACATGACGGAAGACCTACTCGTTGCTTTGCAACGAGCTTTGCTCTAGTTATTATTATGTTCCCCAAACGGAGTTTGGGAACATATTGTTTTTACTCGGTTTCTTATTATGTTCCCCAAACGGAGTTTGGGAACATATTGTTTTTACTCGGTTTCTTATTATGTTCCCCAAACGAAGTTGGGGAACATATTGTTTTTACTCTGTTTCTTATTATTATTATTCTTATTATTTTTCTTCCTGGGAAAATTTTGTCCGCGAGTGATCTTGTAAACTACACATCCGACTTAGGTGAAACCTTTTTAGGGTAAGTAGGCATGTTATGTAGATTTGCGGAATCAAGGTCATTTTGCGCGCACGTGCTTGCAAGAGCGCGCACGTGCAAAACTTAAAATGACTAATATATAATGGATATAACCGTAACTTCTCTATTTTGTGACGAAATGTTTTGAAACTTATAATGTAAGGATATATTAGTAGTATGCACAAGATGACATGGTCAAAATAGCAAGATCGCACGCGCATGCACGTGGGCTTTGCTCTGATTGGCTGAAACTAAAGTCTCAATATCTTTTTTGTTTTTTGATAAAATCATTTGAAATTTTGAACATAGTCATACATTAGGGAGATCTACAGCCTGTAATATAAGATTTATCATGAAAGCATGTGCATGCACATGTGCTTGCAAGAGCTCGCACGTGCAACACGAGAAATGTCCAATATAATTGATACAGACGTAACTATTTAAATTATTGATGAAATGCTTTGAAACACATATTATAAGTATATATTAGAAGCATAGACAAAATGACTTGGTCAAAAAAGTAAGATCTCACGCGCATGCACGTGCGCTTCGCTCTGATTGGCTGAAACTAAAGTATCAATATCTTTCTTGTTTCTTGTCATAAACCTTTGAAATTTTGAACATAGACCAACATTATGGAGATCTACAGCATGATAAATAAGAATTTTCATGAAAGCCTGCGCATGCCCGCGTGCTGCAATCTGATTGGCTGAAACTTTAAATGGCTATATCTCCTTTGTTTTTTGACGAAATGCTTTGAAATTTAAAACATAGTCATGCATTAAGATATCCTACAATATGATATAGAAAAAAAATCATGAAATCACGCGCATGCATGTGTGCTACAATCTGATTGGCTTAAACTTGAAATGGCTATAACTCCCTTGTTTTTCAACCAAACAGGATGGGATTTAGAATATAGATAGATATAAGGGACTCCTACAGGAAGATATGTTCATCATGCACGTGCACGCACGTGCGTGCATTTGGAACGAGTGAAATGAAAAATACACTTGAAAGAGTGATTTTTCTTACTTTTGGACTAAATACTTTAATATATTGTATATTAAAATATGTAGATAGTGTAGACAAGATGATATGATCATAACGCACATGCGCAGGGGTGCAATGCTAAAATTGGAATATAATTGGTATCCTTCTGAGAAAACGTTGTTAAAGTCAAAAATGCACAGAGTTTGTCTTATTTAATGAAGCTTACAGAGAATATGGCACCAAAAAGGAGTTGGGGAGCGTTTGGGGAACATCTGTAACGGTTCCCGTTACAATTAGCACTAGTTATTATTATTATTTTTTTTTTTTCTTATTTGTTCTCCGGTACTTTTTTGTCCGCGAGTGTTCTCAGAAACTGTTCACCCAACTGACCTAAAACCTTTTTAGGGTTAATAGGTGTGTAGTGTAGGTGTGCGGAACGAAGGTCATTTTGCGCGCATACGCCTGCACGTGCGGGCGCGTGATATGAGTGAAATGACTAATATATTTAAGATAGCCATAACTTTAACATTTTTCGATGAAATGCTTTGAAACTCATTATGTAAGGATATATTAATAGTGTACATAATGTGACACTGTCAAATTAGCACGAACTTACGCGCATGCACGTGCTCTTCGCTCTGATTGGCTAAAACAAAAATCTCAGTATCTTCTCTGTTTTTTGACGAAATGCTTTGAAATTTAAAACATAGTCATGAATTAGGATATCCTACAATATGATATAGAAAAAATTTCATGAAATCACGCGCATGCACATGTGCTGCAATCTGATTGGCTGACACTTTAAATGACTATTTCGCCTTTGTTTTTTGTCGAAATGCTTTGAAATTTAAAACATAGTCATACATTAGGATGCCCTGCAATATGATATACAAAAAATTTCAAGAAATTACGCGCATGCACGTGTGCTGCGATCTGATTGGCTGAAACTTTAAATGACTATATCTCCTTTGTTTTTTGACGAAATGCTTTGAAATTTAAAACATAATCAATCTTAGGATATCCTACAATGCGATATAGAAAAATAACCATGAAATCACGCGCATGCACGTGTGCTGCAATCTGATTGGCTGAAACTTTAAATGGCTATAACTCCCTTGTTTTTCAACCAAACAGGATGGGATTCAGAACATAAATAAATATAAGGGAGTCCTACAAGAAGGTATGGTCATCATGCACGTGCACGCACGTGCGTGCATTTGGAACGAATGAAATTAGGAATACACTTGAATGAGTGATTTTTAATACTTTTGGACTGAATGCTTTCACATATAGTATATTACATGGAATATGGAACTAAAAGGGAGTTGAGGAGCGTTTGGGGAACATCTGTAACGGTTCCCGTTACAATTAGCACTAGTTATTATTATTATGTTCCCCAAACGAAGTTGGGGAACATATTGTTTTTACTCTGTTTCTTATTATTATTCTTTTTTCTTCTTATTTCTTCTCCGGACTTTTTTGTCCGCGAGTGTTCTCAGAAACTGTTCACCCAACTGAGCTAAAACCTTTTTAGGGTTAATAGGTGTGTAGTGTAGGTGTGCGGAACGAAGGTCATTTTGCGCGCATACGCATGCACGTGCGTGCGCGTGATATGAGTGAAATGATTGATATACTAAATATAGCTATAACTTTTACATTTTTTACTGAAATGATTTGAAACTCATTATATAAAGATATATTAATAGTGTATATAAGGTGACACTGTCATATTAGCACGAACTCACGCGCATGCACGTGCGCTTTGCTCTGATTGGCTGAAATAAAAATCTCAATATCTTCTCTGTTTTTTGACGAAATGCTTTGAAATTTAAAACTTATGCATGCTTTAGGATATCCTACAATACGGTATATAAGAATTTTCATGAAATCACGCGCATGCACGTGCGCTGCAATCTGATTGGCTTAAACTTTAAATGGCTATAACTCCCTTGTTTTTCAACCAAACAGCATGGGATTTAGAACATAGACAAACATAATGGACTCCTAGAAGAAGGTATGGTCATCATGAACATGCTTGCACGTGCATGAACGTGCGCTTCGCTCTGATTGGCTGAAACAAAAATCTCAATATCTTTTTTGTTTTTTGACGAGATGCTTTGAAATTTCAAACATAGGCATGCTTTAGGATATCCTACAATGTCATATAAATTAATTTTCATCAAATCACGCGCAGGCACGTGCGCTACAATTTGATTGGCTGAAACTTTAAATGACTATAACTCCCTTAGTTTTCAATCAAACAGCATGGGATTCAGAACATAGATAGATAATATAGACTCCTACAACATGGAATGGTCATCATGCACAGGCATGCACGTGCGTGCACGTGAAATGTGTAAAATTCTAAATACACTAGATTAAAGATATTTTTGGATTAATTGCTGTAATATTTAGCATATAAAAATATATAAATAGTGTAGACAAGATGATATGGTCATTACGCACATGCATTCAAATGCGCATGCGTGCGATGCTGAAATTGAATACTATAGTACTTCTGGTAAAAGTCTTAAATGTATCGCGTTTGTCTTATTTAATGAAGCTTACAGGGAATAAGGCACCAAAAGGAAGTTGGGGAGCGTTTGGGGAACATCTGTAACGGTTCCCGTTACAATTAGCCCTAGTTATTATTATTTTTTTTCTTATTTGTTCTCCGGTACTTTTTTGTCCGCGAGTGTTCTCAGAAACTGTTCACCAAACTAAGTTAAAACCTTTTTAGGGTTAATGGGTGTGTAGTGTAGGTGTGCGGAACGAAGGTCATTTTGCGCGCATACGCCTGCACGTGCGGGCGCGTGAAATGAGTAAAATGACAGATATACTTAAAATAGCCATAACTTTTACATTTTTTAATGAAATGTTTTGAAACTCATTATATAAGGATATATTGATAGTGTAGATAATATGACAATGTCAAATTAGCAAGAACTCACGCGCATGCACGTGCGCTTCGCTCTGATTGGCTGAAACAAAAATCTCAATATCTTTTCTGTTTCTTGACGAAATGCTTTGAAATTTTGAATATAGTCATGCCTTAGGATATGCTACAATTTGATATATAGAAATTTTCATGAAAATACGTGCATGCACGTGCGCTGAAATCTGATTGACTGAAACTTTCAATGGCTATATCTCCTTTGTTTTTTGACGAAATGCTTTGAAATTTAAAACATAGACTTGCATTAGAATATCCTACAATATGATATACAAAAAATTTCAAGAAATCATGCGCGTGAACGTGTGCTGCAATTTGATTGGCAGAAACTTTAAATGGCTATATCTCCTTTGTTTTTTGACGATATGCTTTGAAATTTAAAACATGGTCATGCAATAGAATATTCTACAATATGATATACAAAAAATTTCAAGATATCATGTGCGTGAACGTGTGCTGCAATTTGATTGGCTGAAACTTTAAATGGCTATATCTCCTTTGTTTTTTGACGAAATGCTTTGAAATTTAATACATAGTCATATATTAGGATATCCTGCAATATGATATACAACAAATTTCAAGAAATTACGCGCATGCACGTGTGCTGCAATCTGATTGGCTGAAACTTAAAATGGCTATGACTCCCTTGTTTTTCAACCAAACAGGATGGGATTTAAAATTTAGATAGATATAAGGGCTTCCTACAAGAAGGTATGGTCATCATGCACGTGCACGCACGTGCGTGCATTTGGAACGAGTGAAACTAAAAATACACTTGAATGAGTGTTTTTAATACTTTTGGACTAGATGCTTTAATATATAATATATTTAAATATATGCAAATTGTAGACAAGATGATATGATCATTACACACGTGCATTCACATGCGCACACGTGCAATGTTAAAATTTGAATATAATTGGTATCCTTCATGGGAAACGTTTTTAAAGTCAAAAATGCACAGATGTTGTCTTATTTTATAAGGCTTACAGGGAAAATTGCACCAAAAGGGGGGTTTGGGAGCGTTTGGGGAACATCTGTAACGGTTCCCGTTACAATTAGCACTAGTTAAAATTCCCCCGGGTGATCAATGGCCCGCCCCAAGCAGGGGCGTAGCCACGGTACTTTTGATGTGGACGTCTGAAAAGGCGGGGTTGGGGGAGTTGGGGGCCGCCTTAAGGGCCAAATAGGTCCTGGACAAAGCCCTGGTGGGGACCCATGCAGGGGGCGAAGCCCCCGGAAACTGGTGAATTTTCGACGATTCCGATGTGCATATTTGAGCGATTCTGATAGCATTTTTCTTACACTTTTTCAGTTTGTTACGCAGCCACAATTGAGGTCTGTTCTTTTCTTGTACAAAATGCGGACAAACACTCAAAAATGAGAAAGGAAATGTCCAATAGGGTTGTTTGACGAACCCACTAAAACAATTCTAGACCTTTGAAGCTCGACAACATACGTATGGTTACATACGGTAGTTGGTTAGAGTGGTTGACTGGTTTAGACAGATCACGAAATTGACTGATAGTCAGGCTTACATTAATGTTAAAAATACATCTCTAAAGATTGAAAATAACAAAGACAGAAGAATTCTTTTCAACTCATTTTCTTGCAGATTACATATGTATACTGTAAACATTTTAAAATGAATGTTCAAAAATATTCACAATTCGGGTATCTAACTTTTTGCAACAATAATAAAAACATGTACAAATACTATTGGTTTTAAGGTACTTTTACTTATATTTTTTAAAGGTTAAATTGAATTTTACCAACTTTTTTCAGTTTTTGATGTTCATAAATAAGGCTGAATTATGATTTTTGAAGTCTCGCATGAATCCGATAGGATAATTATTTTTTTTTAGGGGGGGGGGGGGTATCGTTACAGAAGTCTCGCATTACGGTTGGAAGTTCATTTCCAGTAATAGAAATTGAAAATCTTGGCATTTAAAGAATCATCGTTTGTTTTAAGGGAGCTCGAGCCGACTGGGGTTTTATTGTGTGAAATACTCAGCAATATTCGATAGTATTATTTCGTTAATTCTTAATTGTTTCTTAGTATTTTTTTTTTAATTTTAAATGCCTATATTACGTTTATCTTTGCAAAAAAAAAAAGGGGGGCTTAGCCCCCCCTCCCCCCCTTCCCAGTTTCGAACGCTTGTGGATTAAATGAAATTGAGTACATATCTCATAGGGTTTATATTTAGACAAAATCAGTTATAGAGAACGTAAAAATGATGTGTTCATATTAGAACTTAACCTATGCAAATTTCCTACCAAATATAAATTTTATTTACAACTCTTGTAAAGTACAGTAAGCGAAATTTCGAACATAGTTCTGATTTAGGTGACATTGCACATGCAATAAAGTTGTGAAAGATAGAGTCGTTGAATGGAATCAAAAAGATAAGTAATGTCCAAATGGG